>NC_071981.1:3123832-3126383 GCF_026283585.1 Hylaeus volcanicus | reverse complement strand
TTATTTGATTAAATATCTATAAAATCATATCTAATTATGAATACAATAAAAAATTAGAAATACTAATAAGCAACATTGTTTCTCTCATTTTGTTTCCTCGCATGTATAAATTACAAATAGCTCCTAAACAGAATGATACTCATCCTAAAAGACCATTGCTCGTACAATTTCGGACAGGTATCGGTAAACGGGAATCAAAGCTGACGAAATTGATACGTATCGATAGGCCAGTCGCGTGTCCCAATAAGTCTCGAACCGATCCGAATCGTTCCTCCGACTATTCGATACCAGAGAGTCAATTTCTGACATGAACAGTATCGACACTACTCGAACACGTCTCGGTCCCGTCGCTAATGGTCGATATATCGGGTTATCGAGTGAATAGCGGACGACCACGCAAATAGCTTATATTGGTGTTTAATTTCACGCTTACCGACAACCTCGAGGAACAGAAATATACTCGTGGGTGGATGGGTGGACACTTGGCACTGGTACAATCCGGCGTCCCTCGGTTGAACGTATTTTATTTGAAGAGTCCAGTCCTCGCTATGGTGGAAATGAATCGCTTGGAACCGCTCGTCGTTGGCGTACGTTGTCAGCCCGACGGTCAGTAACTCCTGGATGTTCTTTCGTTTGATCCATGACACCTGGAAGTAGGCAAAAAGTCTCGTTAGCTGGAACGATCTGTCGCATTTCGCCTAGAAACGCTCGTGAAACGAGCCGTCCCTGTGTCTACTGTTAGAATTTCGATTCAATTTTTTTTCCTGGATAAAGAGAGTGGAATTGAATAAAGTGGAATCTTCGCGAGTTGAAAACGTTTCGACAAGAGGCTTTAAACATTATTAATTAACCCTTCGCATTTGAGAGGTGACTCTCACTCGCCATTAGATATCACCGCAGCAAATCTATCAGCAATAATGTTTCTTTAGGTTTAATTCCTTTGCAACTCGAAGTGTCAGTAAATGACTTATTCTGAAATCTAGATAGCTTAGAATTCATGGCAATAGAATGCTAAGAAAGGATCTCGAGTCGCTGGTAGATACTAGAAAAAAGGCCTCGAGTGCAAAGGGTTAATCTATTTTTATTTTTTATCTTTCTACTATTAAATATATTCCTCGTCATTTCTACATATTCCTGCGAAGAATGAATAATCTTCTCCGTAAACTCGCTCCTTTATCATTTCAATTCGTCTTTATTTCAATGCTTGGCTCCCAATTAATTAACAAGTATTCTCTCGGAGTCATTTCGTCCCTATTTCTCGTCACTTTTAAATAGTCAGTGACACAATGCAACCTTCCTCGGCAACAAAGACCTCACTCCGGAGACATCACTCTCGCACAGGCAAGCAATACATCGATGGAACGAAAACGATCGAGCCGGAGTACCGTGATAAGTTAACGACCATCGCGAAACGGACACTGGTTATAGCCCGCGGATAGAAAATACTGACTATCGACGGTGTTAGTGCTCTAACGCGGTAGCCACCGACCGTAACAAACGGACAATGGAAGCTGAATCCGCGGAATTACGGGGCCGAGCGAATGGTGGCCGTCGTGGCGAGACTCGGGCTGTTGTTCCTCTCACCGGGACAATATCAGGTGGTCAAGTCTCAAAGACACCGTCGCCATAGTTCGTAAAACCCCCGATAGTTACGGATTATTGTACACACCTCCGAGCAATTAATTAAACCGTCGAGCACGCTCTATCGGTCGCAATAAGGTATTAGAGGAACTAAATTACTTCCCCTCTGTTATCAGCGATTTTTGCCACGGCGGAGCGCCGCTCCCAATTCCACGGGAGAACAAACGATGACAATTCGATCTGTAATAAAGGCTGAGAGCCATACCCGCGGTATGCTCGCCAAATTTCACGACTCGGTACCGAGGACTGGAGCGATCGTTTTGCGGGCAAAAATGTGTTTCGACGAAATTCGGTTTTTGAAGCACGTGACTTCTTTGACTTCATTTTCGTGGATATTCAACGCAGGATTACGCAGAACAGAAGGTGAAACAGTGGGCAGAATTATTGGTTATTTTAAAAATTGACGCCGGAAGTGTGCAATGAAAGAACAGTTTTGGGGGAAGGTATTTAAACGAAACGGAATAAATAATGGAGGCCTTTAAATTATAGAATATTAACAGAATTAACAGAATTATCATTTCAATTCGTCTTTATTTCAATGCTTGGCTCCCAATTAATTAACAAGTATTCTCTTGGAGTCATTTCGTCCCTATTTCTCGTCACTTTTAAATAGTCAGTGACACAATGCAACCTTCCTCAGCAACAAAGACCTCACTCCGGAGACATCACTCTCGCACAGGCAATTAACAGAATATTTCTGAATAATTTTCTATTTGTGATCAACAAGTGTGAAACACAAATAATGATAGTTGATGTAGAAAATGTAATATTACATACGATATTATATAATTATATATTACATAATATTACGTATTATTATATAATGTATAGCGTGTAATGTATAATGTATAACGTATATAATGTATAACATATAACTTGTAACTTATATGTTTCATATATTAATCTGTTT
>NC_071981.1:3120255-3123822 GCF_026283585.1 Hylaeus volcanicus | reverse complement strand
ATAAAATCCGTATAATGTAAAAATGTATAATGTATAACGTATATAATGTATAACATATAACTTGTAACTTATATGTTTCGTATATTAATCTGTTTAGCAGGAGTGTTTCATAACGAACTCGACGATAAGTCCTTCGTAAAGAATTATATAAACGAAACGATATAGTATTCATAAAATCCGGAAATGCTTCTTCCTCGATAATGTATAACAGCTGAGAAGAATCAGCGAAAATTTGAAAAACGACCCGCGAGTACGTTCATTCTTGTTGGAGAGTTTCGACTCTCCTTTATGGGTCTCTCGCCGAGTACGTGAATTGGTTCTTTTTTTTTTTACCAAGGGAAGTGCAGCATAATGTTCTCCAATCCGAGACCCTTCTGATCTATATAGCCCCGCGTTTCATCTGCACATATTGGAAGTTGTGAGATCGAGCAAGCTTTTGCACCTCGGCGAAGTTTAATCTCCATTTAAAGGCGGGGCGTTCGTTAACGTACACCGCTGTACGAAGCCAGTTGAGGAAGATTCCGGAGCCGTGTAAATCCTTTTTTCTAGCTTCTATTAGATTGCCACAATTATCGTGTGCCATTCGTTTGCCGTTACTCTTCCGAGCTCTGCCATGAGTTTAAAAAGGTTAAGAGCTATTTGTCTGGAATGTGTATCGAGCTAAAAGAGAACTATTTTATTTTTGTCTAAGTTACATGACTAATTCGAACACTATCTTTTATTTGCAGTGTTTGCGTGTGAATGTTTTTGTGCGTGTCTTTTTTTTTTTTTAATGTATGGGACACGTGTGATATTAGAACATGAGTGGCAATCGCGACAAGTATTAATAGCAAGTGTCTATATGCACGGTGGAACTGTAATCATAATACAACCGAGAATCGAGTCAGCCCTTGTACAAAAATAGATCGAAAATTTTGCATCAAATTTTCTCACACGTGACGTGGATTCAATTTCGAGAAAATTGATTTTGAAATTTCATAGGGTACACGTGCTCGACCACGACCTACTTAGCCCGTTTGACTATTATTTATCCTTTCCACTTGTGATGATATTCTAAAATATTGACGACGGTATTATCTACTTTCCATCTAACTTGCTATTCTTTACCTACATAGTTAATTCGAAAGAAATAATTCCTTGACTCTATCAGTATTTAAAATTACCGAAACAAGTAGTAATAACGAGTAATAAGTCAGACATAGCGGACAAATTACACTAAGTCGTGTTCCTATTATTTAATAAATTTCTACCGGTTACCTTATCAACTGAAACAACGGATTGCGAATGAAAGGGCGAACCTCTCTTTAAAAGAAACCTATAAAAAACGATCGAGCGAGTTTAAATCGAGCGAACGTGTCGGCCGAGGAGTGGGAGTTAACGTGACAAACCACTTTTCTCGATAGATTTCCATTATGTATTTTGTCATGCTCTACAAGTTACGAGCTGGTGGCCCAACCCAGTCGAGTTAGTATTTTTATTTCCAAAGGCAAAACGCATACTTGCGTTCCAATTGCCGGTGGTGAAGTTTGAATTGAAATTAATGGCGCGAAGACATAACCGACGCGCAACTTAAAAATGTAATGAAAAATGTAAAGGAGTCGGTAATAAAGTGTCTGAACGTTCCCGGTCTGAATACCTGCTGGAATGAAGTAAGTTCCTGACGTAAAATATGAAATATCTCGTAAAGTATTACGGTTTTAATGGCCACACTTTAATACTCTTACACGCAGAATAATGAAAGGACTTTATGTAAAAAAATACTGACGGTTCGCGTGTATAGACAAAAAATTGAGCGCAAACGCGTGGTGCGTTTGTGTATCGCTGCAGCAGCAGAAAGAATATGCATGATTTTACTCAAAAATAGTTTGCGTTGCAGGGTGGAAACTTTTCCTGTGTCAGATTTTATTTCTTGGCTCAGAAAAAAAATTTCGACTCGCTCCAGTTTTTAAAATTCTTTTGTAAGTGTACAGTTAAACGTTTCACTGAACCTCAAATTGTTCTTACAATTACGGTATATGAATGTCAGTTAGGTAGGTGTGCTAGTTGTTGATTATTCAAAAGAATATTATTATTAAGGAAAATGAAGTGCAGATGCATGTTACATTTGTATCGTTAGACCAGAAAAAAAATAGTATCATTTGAAGTTAATCTTTATTGCAGGAAGCTTTTCTTGTTTCAGATTTTATTTCTGCTCTCAGAAAAAAAAAAAAAATTACAACTCGTTCCAGTTTTTAAAAATCTTTTGTAAATTCATAGTTAAGCGCAAGTGCATGCTAGGTTTGTATCGTTGCACCAAAAGGAAACGATATTATTCGAGGATGGTTCTTGAAGCTGACTACTCAAGAGAATATTATTAGAGATATATCTGTTTCAATTCTTATGGAAAGAGCACGTCAAATTTGCAGAACCACGGGCCAACTGTTCATTCGTCATCGCGCAAGTTACAAGGCCAGAGTTCAACAGATACGCGATACGCAATTATGTTAAATTTTCTGTGAAAACGTTTCAGTGGCTAATACCTACCGACATCGGAAATTCTAATACTTGGCCTCGTTTTGACTCAGCAGTTGACCCACTTGCGCATTTACGGGAATGATGTAAAAAAAAGAGCGTCATGAACATCGACGCCATTGTAAAGGAAACATTTTATGAATAAATTCTTAAACGTAACCGAACTTTTTTATACAAATTTTCTTCGTAAATTATTCAGCGTCTGTTGGCTCGTCATCGATTGTAATGGATGTGGACTTTGTGCTTCAATTGTAAGATCGTGCTGTCGTACAACATAATTAAGTACGTAACAGATTGTTTAATCATTTTTGAAAATCTTTTATATTTATTCTAAAGTCTGAAATGTTTCACGAAATAAGATTTTATTGGAAATGCGCGATAATATAAATGTTTCTCTTTGTATTAAATAAAAATAGACTTTATTATATTTAACCAGTGAGGGAGTTACGTCCGTACCGTACGAATGTCAATAAACACCACCGAAACAAATTCGAATTCGCGTATCCCCTAACTAAATTACTTCACCACCGAATTACTCCTAATTAAATCACTTCGTCCGGGCCAAAATAACAATGGCACCCCGGAGAAATCCTTCTTCGAGCGGAAAAATTCATTCCCGGGTTAAGAGCATCCGTTTCAAACGTAAATAAACCGACAGCCCCTGAAACACGTTCCACCCCCCCATCGCTACTGGAAACCTCCCCGTTTGCCGTCGCATCTTGCCACATTATCGAGCCCTTTGCGTCGCGACCGGGCGCGCGATGCGTTTTCTGTTTGTTTAACGAAGCGAGTTTCGATGTACAAATCGTGGACGAGCGAGTCGAACCTTTCCGATGAGCAGTCGATCGTTCCCGTAGAAAAGTTCCCGAAAGGGCACTGCTGTCAAACACGCGCCTCTAGCGGACCGTGTAACTGATGAAAACTCGTAATAGGACCTGTAAACAGCGAGCGCATATGACGTACGCTGGCAAACGTAGTACGTCAATAACTATCAGTAATTGCCGTTACGTTCTCTCTCTCTCTCTCTCTCTCTCTCTCTCTCTCTCTCTCTCTCTC
>NC_071981.1:3109353-3120245 GCF_026283585.1 Hylaeus volcanicus | reverse complement strand
TCTCTCTCTCTCTCTCTCTCTCTCTCTCTCTCTCTCTCTCTCTCTCCCCCCACGCCCATCTCCCCGTACTCCTTCTCCATCCATTCGATCCACCGTGGCCGGGTGTAAGCAAGAAATGCCCTCGGTCAGAATAATCCCAGAACTGTGACACAGGATGATTGCACAGCTCGTGACCGGAATTGATCGCGGAACCTATATCGGCGGGCACGTTCCATGGGAACTCTGGCCCCCTTTCCCCGAACCCCCTCCACGTTGGTGACGATCCGTATTTATTCGGGGAATTATTGGCCGTATTTACCCCGCCAGCGGATTTCCGGTATGCTAATTATATCAGCGATGTAATTATGAAACGGCGCGCGTGATCATTCTTAATTGCGCGTTAATACGCCAAAGGGGTGAAAACTGGGACGCGAAGCTGGGAAGAAAGAGAGACAGAGAGACAGAGGGATCGCGCAAAGTTTATTTCGCGGCGCGATAATGAATCGAAGAAAGCTGAGTGTCGTGCACTGGATACACAGCGTTCGGAGTTCCTTTGTGGACGGAAATGTTGCCGGTTGGATCGGGAATTTTTCCGGGGGATGAATTCTATTGTATTCGGGGTGCGACAGTGTTGTCGTGGTATGTAATTGGGAAATTTAATTATAAATATTTATTTCTTTATTATTGTTGCAGCGGTTACTTATGAATTATATTCTATTAAATACGAAGAATATAAGCGACACCAATTTACAATGTCAACAAGCCTTGTGCCAATGTCATCGTGTTATATCATTAGAAACGTTAATTCAAATATTTATTCACTCTTCTAGTGGTTATTTATGAATTATTTTGAGCGAAATAAATGAAATTATGACGTTTATGACCTTATATTTCTAAAATGTAATTATAACTGTTGAGGGTTTACTCCAGGGAACTTGCGGAGAATCAAGCAGACCACATTGTAGTTACAATAAACATATACTTAAAGAGTAAATGGATAATATATAATATATATGCGCCACACATAAATCCGCACAACGGTGCATAGAGAACAAATACGCATCGCAAAAACGGCGAGTACCCCAAAGGAGGCGCGGAGTTCGAATATTATTCTAACAACAACAAAATAAATATAATAATTTGAAATATACAAATAAATGGTAATAAAATTTAATAATAGAAAGTGAAAATGAACATTAAAAAGAGGTTCAAATAAACACTGTATACATTTGCAGTTTGCAAAAATTTATATCTAAGTCATGTGAAAATCAAAAGGCAAAGACTTATGTAAACCAAAATTAATATGGGAATAAATGTGAAGATTAAAACTTTATTCTACACGAGAGAAGTATCACGAAATTAATTACAAAGAAAATGAGAATAATTGTACATAAATTTTCAACTATCATGTTAGTCTTAGTTGAATCATGTTAATCTACTTGCTTAAAATAAACTGTTATCTAGAGCTGTCAACAGCGTACTATCTGGATTCGCATAAAAATTGAATAACGCACATAAATACTGTATAAGTAAAATCACATCAAAGGGAATTCTCCTTCTTTCGCAATCGCGTATTTGTACAGTTGGCGCAGAAATATCATTCCATCCCGATGGATACACGAAACGTGTGGGAGTGCACGTTCATTGCACATCACTTGACTAAGAAATCTCCTCTTATATGCACACACACACGTATCCACCACCTATAGCGATGTATAACGATAGTTCTGCGCCTGCGCCATCGCAAGGGTCGGGGGTGTGTGTTGGAGAAAATCTGGCCCTCGCAGTAAGAACATTCGAGTATCTGCCAAAGAAGTATTCCTAGATATGATTTTATCAATATACGATATGGCGCAAGTATAAAGATATTTCTCCATTGAGACGTCTTATTGAAGCCGCGCTCGCGGAACTTATCAGAGAATACAATAAAGGATGCATAAAACGGTGATATATATTTTTTGAAAGATGCTAGAATTGCGTTTAGGGTGAAGTCAATGGGAATTGGACAAAAGCTGGATAACAATCGAATGGCCGAATGTGAACGAGACAAAGGAGAATTGTTCAATCCTGTTGGAAAAACAATATGGCGGATTCAATGAATTGTACAAGTTATTAAAAATATTAATTGAATTTATTGATAATTGCTCAGGTGAGTATTCTAGTCACTTAATGGCCACTGTTGTTGGTAGTGAGTGGAAAACTAAAGTTAGTGTATTTTTATTTATAGCGTAAAACTATTTTTTGTTTATCAATTTTCAACTTGCTCAACGTGCTGAAGATTAATTTAAACTTGCTTTAACACGTTCCTTTTAAAATTATTTATCGATTCATCGCAACTGAACATCGAAAGTAATATAGGATATCCATCCTTAAAACGACTCACTGCATCAGAAATCAGTTAAAAATATTCTACAAGAACCAAATACCTCAATCAATTTTCTATTTACATCCGAAACGAGAGCTAACGAAATAATTTTATTACTCGCGATCTCTGTTATTCCAGGTAAACCGATATTCCGCTTTACACCGGATACAGTTACTTTAAATAACAATGTAAAAACATCGTTTCAAGCGGTTATTTCTCGACTACATTTCCTAATAAAACTCGGCCAATTTTGCTGAATAAACAATCACTCCATCGAGTCGTCGTTCGGACGAAGTCAATAAATAATCACAATTCAAATCATAAATATTAGAGAGACCGGATAAATGTCGTTTTTTTTCAATTAAATTCAACCAGATAAATTTATAATATCTTTCTATTTTTAATCAACTAGGACCTTTTGAAATTAGTGTGCAAATTTTCATGATCCGGTCGATAAACAATTATTGATTTTTCTGGTCCCCTTAAGAGTATTGTATACCTACGATATTTTTGTTGCTTATTATTACAATATTATAATCGATATTCTTCCCTTCCTTTCTCATCTATATTTACAAACGTATCCTCGCAAATAAACTTTATTATCTCGCAGTGAATTCATGCTCCCCATTGAACGTAAATATACGAATTGCTTAACGTGCTACGACCTTTATACTTTACTACGGACGATTCGGTATCCATCCTCGGTGTTTCTGAGTCGAGGTTCTCTTCATTTAAAACTGTGAAAGCCTATTGCTAGAAGCGCTATCAACGCGGGTAATCCAGGCGAGCGCGGCGAGGGATGATGGGCCGCTCGCAATTGGAATTGGCCGTGAAACGAGGAAGGAAGCGAAACCCAGTTCTTCGCTATAGGGATCTGTCCCCTCTGTACGTCTTTATGTCTACCGTAAAGTTTCGGGGGCACCTGCTGACGAGGGATACAAGTCCCATCGCGATGAGATTGAATTCTTGACGTTCGCCATTACGACCAAATTGATCTTTCAGGCCGCGATAAATGGTACAATCGTCGATAGTTTTTTGGCTATTGTCACTCGAAGTGGGGGAATAGTTTTTGTACTTATATAAAATGTATAGAGACGCTTCTTTGGATTCATATAAAATATGTAAAAGTTTCTGTTTTTATATCAATTTCTCTTAAATTAGTTAGAAGAGTCCCTAGGATTTTATCTTTTAATAAAACACAAATGGTACGGAATATACTTTCCGTAAATTATGTTAGAAATTCTTGAATAGTTCCACTTTTTTATTTTAAATAGAAATACACACGATTTCAATGAAATATAAAACGAATGTTGTCCAAATCGAATCACTTTTCGCATTTTCTATCACCGTATTGGAACCAACCATTTTTTATTTCTAAATTATAAGTTCAGATTTGGAATCAGCAACTCGAAAATCCCCTGTGTATCAAATTTCATCCAAATCCAGTCACTTTTGCATTTTCTGCCCCCATATTCGATCCACTATTTTGAATTTCTCAGTCCCGAGTTCAAATTTGGAATCAGCGACCCCGAAATATCAAAAGCGCGCAACAACCGAGTCCCTACAGCAATAATCGAGGTCTCGCTTTGCTCTAAATTAAAACTCAACGACTAGGTTAACGTGAAATCGGTACCTTGACGTAATCAACCCTTCTCTACCGAGAATCACCCAATTACATCGTCATACTTTTAATCTTCTAATTTATCATCTCGCAGCAAAAAAAAAGAAATGAAACACACGTACCTATACCACGGACGTTCCCAACCGGACGTGGTTCCCTTTCCCCGGGACGATATCAAACACTCGACAAGAGATTAAATGGAGCGATTCGTCTGCCACCGCGCAGGGAAGATTACAAGGGCTGCAGAAAAATTGACCGTGGAATTGGAAGGAGAGAGATTTCTCTTCGACGATAAGATCTCCCACGGCCTTTAAGTCCCCCGCAGTGTCGCGAAGCTCTCCTCCGAAACGACTTCCACTTACCGCGCGTTACTCCCTTAATGCTCGCTCTTCATTAACATTCGACCCGCGTATTTCATCCAACGGTGGCGTGCGACTCGACGTTCCGTTTCAGAATTCGTCGCGACACTCGTCTGGAGCCCTTCAGTTTTTCGTAGCGACCGAAAAACTTTTATGTAAGATGTCACTCCGAAACGCTGTGGCATTTTAGAAAAGTGGAGGAAGATGCCAACAACGGAGAATGGAGAGGTTGGGTATATTTCGAGTCGTATCGGATGCATTTCGCGAAGTAATGAGAACAGGCCAGAGGAAGGTTCTGACCAATTCGAGCCTGAAGATAATTGTAGGAATTGTTGTGGAAGTGATCTAAATGCTGGTATTTTCTTTGTTTCGAGGTATTTGGCGTTTAGTGTTCTGGTTGATTGAGAAATGGTTTCCTAAAATAGCGTTCATTAAAGATAATCCTTATTGCAGGAACGAGGCTCTTCCTGTGCCAAATTTTATTTCTTGGCTCAGAAAAAAAATTATAACTCGTGTATTTAAAGCTCTTTTGATGTTCTAGTTGATTGATAAATGCATTGAAGTCTGGCGCTAATTATGCCAATAATTATGAAAGTGATCTAAATGCTGGTATTTTCTTGGTTTCGAGGTATTTGGCGTTTAGTGTTCTGGTTGATTGAGAAATGGTTTCCTAAAATGGCGTTCATTAAAGATAATCCTTATTGCAGGCTTTTCCTGTGCCAAATTTTATTTCTTGGCTCAGAAAAGAAATTATAACTCGTGTATTTAAAGCTCTTTTGATGTTCTAGTTGATTGATAAATGCATTGAAGTCTGGCGCTAATTATACCAATAATTACGAAAGTGATCTAAATGCTGGTATTTTCTTGGTTTCGAGATATTTGTAGTTTAATTTTCTGGTTGATTAAAAAATGTTTTTTCCATTACAACACACATTATTTTTAATTTATTATTTCTAAAATTAATGATGTATCCACGGAGCTATGCCAACAAATATTTATGAACCTAATTTAAGGATAACAAATCAAGGACATGCATCTGATAAATTATTTAGAAAATGACGATATAATTCCATTCTTCTTAACGGTCTAGAATTCCTAATGAATTAGCCGTATATATGGTTTCACTTTTAAAACTGACATTGCAATATATCCGAGGATATTTTATAAAGTATTTTTCGATAATAAAAATTAAATCAATCACCCGATATTTTTCCAAAGTTCCGTTCTATAAAATTTAAATATTAATGTGAAAATGCGTGCAACACTTTAAACGAAATTTTTGGTCGTTCGTTTCGTGTTACGTGGTCAATGATACTCGATTTACGAGGCTGCTTTTATTCGCGGTTTGAGTTTACGCCGTAAAAAAAATATTTCTTCCTGTCGCTTGCACGCAGCGCGCTGAATATCGGCGATCAAAACTTTTAAATAAATTCAATTGTTAATTTATTTAGTCTGACCTTATTTTAATTGATTTATGAACAGATAATTAATGGTGTTATTTTGTAAAAAAATTTCTTCTCTGATGATTAATCGATTTTCATTTT
Source organism: Hylaeus volcanicus (assembly GCF_026283585.1). Taxonomy (NCBI): domain Eukaryota; kingdom Metazoa; phylum Arthropoda; class Insecta; order Hymenoptera; family Colletidae; genus Hylaeus; species Hylaeus volcanicus. The sequence goes on along the minus strand of NC_071981.1, from coordinate 3,114,377 downwards.
ATTATTTTTTATTTCTTCGCTATTTCTTTGCTATCAAATTGTAACGACTATTAATGCCTCATATGTGATCATTGCTTTGTTTATTATTTTTGTATAATTCACGAGTGCATTATATGTTATAAATTCAAGAAATTGTTTCGTTCTATTACACCGTTCGCAAGACAAACATATATTTCCTTTTGTTTTCAAACAGTTTAGTTTGATACGTTAAATATACTTTCGCACGACTTATTTGTTCGTTCCTCGCTGTTGCGAGCTAGCTTCGCAGTTCGAAGCGAGAGTTAACAAGATTATCCATCACCATTACTCACGTAGCGATCCATAAAAATTTGCCATCGCTTTATAATTGCCTGAAAAATAGCAGAACTTGAAATACCGTGATCTCGTGAAAGCACAGTGGGAAAACGACATAAAAGGAAACATTTCGAAACCAGTGGCTCCATACGTAACCTAATTTCATTCGATTGTTAAAAATTCCACAGCTTTGATGTCATGCACAGAGTTCGAAAAATTCCTTTCGAAGTGGTTTTAAAAATAAAATCCACGATCTCGTTCTGCAATAAATCGTGACTCGAAAAAGCATTTTCTCTTTCCGACATCAGCGGCGGCAAGTTATTCAGGTAGTCTGTTTTAAACGTCCCGCTCTGTATAGCCTCTCGAGCCGCGGTGGCAATTAAAAAGCGGAAAAGGATGCCAACAACCGGGAACGGCCCGGGCGATTACCTAGACCATGAGCGGCATTGGCTGCATCTCGAAGAATAATGAGAGGCGGACGGATGAGCAAGGCGGGATGCGGCGAAAGAACACGCAACCAGAGGGAAGAGGAAGCTGTCGCCAGCCGCGGGTTCTCACGTATTCTTGGCAATTCGCTGGCGAATCCTCGTGGACGTTTCCAGCGCGAGGAATATTCGAAAACCGAAGGAAATTGCGGCGAACGTCGCAATAAGGTGTTCACCGTAACGAATTTCAATCAAACTCGATCAAACAGACGGCGAAACGAAGGATAAAGCATTCCCGTTGCGTTCGCCTTCGAGCCTCCATGATGCTACCACCTCGAATCTATTATACCTCTCGCTTGATTAATGCCACAGAAATCTGTAAACGAGTGAGGAATGCGTTATTGCCGAAACATTCGCCGTACGGCTCGCGAATTCCCTTCGATCCGCGCCACGGATCCGTTTCGCGTATTTTCCTACCCCCGCATCGAACCGGAAGTTGAAAGGGTTTTCTCGATCAAATGATTCGTGTTTCATGTTTGACTTGGGAACGGGGCTAGCCAATGGTCGATTACAGATTCTAGCGGTTGATCAATGTATCGAAAATGTAACTAAAAATAGAGGTTAATTGAAATTAAGTTGTACTATAATTAAAGGATCATTGGAAATTAATTGTACTTTAATCAAGAGTTTATTAATATTGAATTCTACTGCAATTGAAGGTTCTTTGGAATTGAATTCTACTGCATTTGAAGGTTGATTTAAATTGTGTTGTTTCTACTGGAATTCGAAGATAATTGCTATTTGGTTCTACTGCAATTAATGATTAAATGGAATTGAATTCTATTATAATTGAAGATTTGTGGGAATCGAACTCTTCTGCAACACGAGGATAATCGACATTTTACTTGACTGCATTTAAAAGAATAATTTTAATTAAATTCTACCGCAATTGATAATTATTTGGAATTGCATTCTGCTGCAAGTGGCCATTCATTGAATTTGAATTTTACTATAATTGGAATTGAATTTGCAACCGAAAATTAATTGCAACAGACTGTGGAATAATCAAAGGCAGTTTCATTTAATTGCCATCGATAATTAATGAATCAACTCCTTGAAAATTGTATACTTCACCAAATTTTTAGTACGTTGTTTTACATTTTTTTTGTAAACAAATGAAATGCAGGAATATTGAAGTGTTCTTTGCAATGAACTCTGCGACATTGATTACATAAAAAGAAAATAAGGTTACGTAACATCTAGCTTTACAGATTTTGTTATATATAATCGCCATTTCGTTTTTATTGTGTTTCTATTGTGTCGTAATGAGACAAAGGACGAAAGAACAAGATGCAGAAGAAAAGAAACAATAAAATACACAAAGAGCGATATCAGAAACTGGGGCAATCTGTCGTTCTCTGCTAAGCGAAGATACGGGTCACATTGCACGCTAAATCGATCACTATTGTGTATTATCGATGCCAGAGATCTCGTATTGAAATATGTTACAGTCCATTATATAAAATAGAGCGCAGGGGATACGTCATACAATTGCACGACGATTATTATTAACGAACAATGATCGAAGCGACATGCTGTAATTGAAAATTTCTATTTTCTGGATTTTTGGATCTGGAACTGGATTTTTTTTCATTGATACATTAACTTTCTTATCATCATTTTCTAACATTTACAACTAATGCAGAATATTAATGCACTGAAATAAATTAACAATAGAAAAAGAAAGAATTACGTGGAATCTATTTTGATTAAATATATAATGTTTATTGCACTGAAATAAATTAACAATAAAAAAAGAAAAGAATTACGTGGAATCTATTTTGATTAAATATATAATGTTTTAAAAATATTTAGCGCGATTAAAGTTTCATTTGTGTATACGGTCTTTCGTATGCGCCAACCTAATAGTCTTTAAAATCGATGACCATTAAAAATCTGTTAAAGCAACTTTTTCTTGCTACAAGAAATAGGGAACGAAATATATTTCGACAGCGCCTGGAATAGGGCGCAACGCTCGGGGAATAGAAACAAATTACAATCGATTGATGTCTAACTCGTTTCAATTCCGCCAATCGCCAGGATACGTGTTGGAAATCGGTGAAATGTGTCTCGAGCGTAGATGGCAATTTATATAAACTCGAGTCGTACAGACCGACCGCCTGTTCTACCCAGCAGCTTCGAGATCACATTCTTTCGGTTCTTGACTTGTCGAGAATTCGCAATGGGAAATCAATAATACTTTAACTTAAAAAGGCTTGCGCTCTAAAAGCTCGATTGTGCTCTTACATGTAGAACGCAGGAGAAAATTGGTTTACGCAAAACAAGTTCTGGAACACCCTGTATATAAGAAATAAAATATTGTTATGGAAGGAAGTTTATTCCTAAACCATGTGTGTATTTCCCAAAAATGTTTACTCGTCAAAGGGTTGTGATACAGATTGTGTAAAGATAGCAAGCTTCCAATAAAATAAATGTAATTCGGGAATGCGTCAGGGAACTGCGTAATTATAGCAACATATTTCCAACCATAAATGACGACTGTATTATTATTTGTTCCATTCTTTTTTTATTTCATTTGTTGCTTTTTCTGTAGGAGATATAAATTAGGAAAATGATTGGGCAAAAATGTCAGCTATAAAATTTCCAATGTGAACGTTTGTTGAAGTTTACATCGCTTTCCATTATAAATGATATTCAGTTACAAATAAGGTGCAATTTAACGTATTATCATCGTGATGGAGCACCGTTTCGTAAGGCATGGATCGTAACGAGATATTTATCAGAGATGTATGGTGAAGAATGGTTTGTCGTCCACAGCCCCGCGCCTCGACCACCCCGTCCGTCTGATTTCGATCTATTCCACTTTTTTTTTCCTTCGCGAGTTTTCCGACAAATAAATTGTATTCGCGGCGTGTTGTTTCCGCGAGGTGACAAGCAGGAAGGAATTGAGATGAATTGTTCGTGCTTTACTTTAAACGATTAAACTAACGCCTTAAACTATACAAACAAATATGTAGAAAAATAATAAAAATTACAATATATACAAACATATATTAAATATGCTTCATACACAAATTAAAAGCAAACAATACATTTTAGCATTTCAATATCAAAACAGAAATTCTAGCAAACAAACTTTACATACAAATAATTTATTATCCACAAATTAAATGCAAACATACATTTTAGCATTCCAATATCAAAGCAGAAATTCTAATAAACTTTACACACATATGTTACATACACTTTAATACAAATAATGTATTATCCACAAATTAAATGCAAACATAAAGCATATATATATTCACTTACTACCACTTTTCGTAATTATTTCTTCACCCTTACGAATTATTTCAGGTGCATTTACATAAAATTCATATTAAATATTACATAAAATTCATTTTTGTGTACACCACGCGAGGCACTTTTAAGATTAACATAAATAACCGTAAGCAGAGTGTTAAAAGCAGAATCGATGCATAAATTCAACGATTCACGAAGTATCCGCGTAAAATGCGCAAATCAACGACGAGCCCGCACCGGCGTATTATCACAAAGCTCCTTTAGCAATCGGCCCCAAAAATGCATGGAAAATTCGGCTGGTTTCAAAGGACGCGCTCGACAAATCGAAACGGATAAACCCCGGATACAATAATTTTCGCTCGATTCCCGGACGAACGGTTACCGAATAAAAGTAGACGTACTCGAATATCGGAGATAATGGTCCACCCTCTCTGCCTCTGCACCCAGCGGAGCTCAATTTTCCATTCTTTTTTTTACCCCATTTCGAAACTACGAAAAAAAAGAGAAGCATTCCATGGCGGACAATTAATTCTGTTTCCTGTCGGCGAGGCGCGATAAATATACGTTTGTTTCGCGAAAGCACGGCTTTTAATTAAGCCACATTTCACGACGTTCTGCGTTCCCCTCCCCCGTTCACACCCTCGTTCTCCATTTGATTTACATGGTGTTTAAATTATTATAAAGTCGGTGCGCACGCGCGCATAATGTACGACGCGAGGGGGGTAATCCTTTAGAATTTAATGAATCGAAAATGAGACACGGCGGGTATAGAATGCGCATTCAGGATGGGTGTGTGCGCCTTGAAAGGCGTTTCCTCGGCGTGTCGGGTACGTGGCACCGTTTTCCGCGGACGAGACCGCGCCGACGCCGTTCGAGGTTCTATTTATCTATTCGTTTCAGCATAAAGTTCATTGAGTTAGGTTTGGAATAGTTCGGCAAAGCTTGTTTAAATAGGGAAGGCTGCTATCAGAAACGCATAAT
>NC_071981.1:3109195-3109343 GCF_026283585.1 Hylaeus volcanicus | reverse complement strand
AGAGTTGGTTGAGTTAGGTTTGGAGTAGTTTAGCAAAGCTTGTTTAAATAGGGAATGGTTGCTATCAGAAACGCATAATAAAGCAGTTGTTATACTATTCCTAATGACAAGTACGTTTCAGCATAGAGTTGGTTGAGTTAGGTTTGGA
>NC_071981.1:3106805-3109185 GCF_026283585.1 Hylaeus volcanicus | reverse complement strand
ATGACAAGTACGTTTCAGCATAGAGTTGGTTGAGTTAGGTTTGGAGTAGTTTAGCAATGCTTGTTTAAGTATGAAAGGCTGCTATCAGTAACGCATAATAAAGGAGTTGTTATACTATTCCTAATGACAAGTACGTTTCAGCATACAGTTGGTTGAGTTAGGTGTGGAGTATCCTCGAACGCGTCGACTCCACGGAGACGCCTGTTGCGTAATGGAATCTCTACCGCGGTGTTTCCTTCCATTCGACCTCCTATTCAGAGTCATTGAAGTCATGGCCCGATACGTCCACGAGCTATCGTTTTCGAGGCAAGTTGCAATGCCGTGTCGCGTGTGAGGATATGGTCGTATTCCGAGAGGTTATTCTACGTCATCTTAAGGGTGAAAGAGAAAATCGTATGAATGGTGTCGCGGAAATGTTTCCTTTTCACGTTATATAAACAGTCCAGGTGCATCGAGTGCAGAAGCTAGAAATTCTTTCACATTTTACTGATAAAGCTCGTCTATCAGTCTTAAACTTGTAGATAAAATCAAAACTTTCAATTAACAAAATTAGTATTTTATATTTCGTCATTCCCCATTTCCAATTACGCGAACAAAAATGGACGATTTCCCTTATAAAATTCACGTCGGTCCTGGCATAGTTTCGGACGTCGCACTCTCGTGTTTCAACCTTGTTCCGCGTCACTTAGCCGTATCTTTCCCGGAAGAAAAGAGATATGAGCGCGTCCTAGTTTCCAGAATCACCGCGTGTACGCACTGGTTATGTCACGGGGAATGGGCCAGGTTCAGCAACAGCTGTTTTGCAACTTACCCCGGAAACTATACCTCTAAGAATACCGCAGATGTCATAAAGCTGCTAAGTGCAAACGTGGCGAGTAAAGAGAGGAGCCATGGGAAATGGCGGAAAATAGAACAGCGGAAGGGTTGAAATAAAATGCTTAAATGGGAGCCGAAGAATTTAAGGAGTCGATATTTGAGGAAATGGAGTTGAATAATAAAAGGAGAATTCGGTTCGGTACTTTTGGTTTACGAAAATAGATTGGACGAAAATAAATGGAATAAACATGAAGCAGCCTCGGGATGAAATATCCTGTTAACAAAGACGAAGGATATCTCTGCTGCGAATTTGGTAAGGATGTTGAAGCCACGAAGTTACAGAAACTCGGAGCACGGTAGGAGAAACGTAATCACGAGTCTCGGATGTACAGGATAATATTATAATCGAGAAGAAAGCCAAGGATCATAAATCGCAACGTAGCAATGAAAGGGATGTAGCTGGATGCTGAGTAAGATTGAATTTAAAGTGCTTTAACATGATAAAAGGTAGGACACAACACGACGAAATGTTAGACCCGGATTTTTAAGGGAAGGGCAAGGAGGGCATCGCAAGGACGGTCGCGAATCAATTGTGACAGCGAAGGAAGATAAATTACGCAGAAGAGAGGTTGAGCCGACAACCAACAGTGAGGATTTGGAAGGATCAAGTCGCGAACCATGTAAATTGTGCCAACGCCACAGCATGAGAAGGTCGTATCCAATCTCACGCTCAGCAGATTCTGCGTAGCCGGGATCGAAAACCTTAATCAACCGAGTGTCGTCAGCCTGCACCTGGCAGGTATTACACGCACGCAGTAAATCGCTTAGGTAGATGTTGAATAAACGAGCTACAAGAAGGGATCCTCGAGGACCATCGCGAGTAACCGAGTCGTAGAACACGAGAGCCTGGAGCGATTCAACAGAGTCTGTTTAGAGAGGTGAGATTGGAGGAATGTAAGGGAATGGAAGATCAAAGTTCCGCGATTCAATAATTAACAGACTACCGACAATCTTTCTAATGGAGGAGTGTCTCGGAATGTAATGAAATAATACATGGCAACGGCGGGAGGAGCTTGAAAATTTTATCGGGGGGTATCAGGAAGTCTTGGGAAAGCAGTCGCAGTGATGTAATTATTGTAGCTAGATTGGAAGAAAGAAACGAGGTACATGGAAGCTGGTAATGGCGGGATATGAGAAGAGATACGTCAGGAAATACGTCACAGTAATAATAAAATACGAACTCGAAGATATCAAGTGTGTTTATCGAAGGAATTTGTTTAAATTAAGTGATAGGTTTGATGTTTCCAAATAAATTTTTACATACGTGTATTTTATTCATTTTATACATAGATATATGTATTTATAACGAAACATTATTTAATTATGAAAGAATCTATTAAAGAAGTTTGTCTACATTAAATAATGTTTCGTTATAAATACATACATGTATGTATAAAATGAATAAAATACATGTAAGTAAAAATTTATTTGGAAACATCAAACCTATCACTTAATTTATATAAATATAAATATAAATATAAATATAAATATAAATATAAATATA
>NC_071981.1:3103536-3106795 GCF_026283585.1 Hylaeus volcanicus | reverse complement strand
ATATAAATATAAATATAAATATAAATATAAATATAAATATAAATATATATGTATACGTCTATTAAAGAAGTTTGTCTAAATTAAATAATGCTTCGTTATAAATACATACATGTATGTATAAAATGAATAAAATACATGTATGTAAAAATTTATTAATAGACGTATGTATATGAGACTGACTATATATCTCATATACCTACGTGTATTACAGAAGATTGTCTAAATTACTATATATACATATACAGTCAGTCTCATATACATACGTCTATTAAAGAAGTTTGTCCAAATTAAATAATGCTTCGTTATAAATGCATACATGTATGTATAAAATGAATAAAATGCATCTATGTAAAAATTTATTTGATAGGCAATATCGAAACACCAAAAGGACCAGGATTTCGTATCGTTCACCAATCGTGACATTCTCCGTCCTCTACACCACACGATTCTGTCTTTAGTATCGTTTCGAAGCAATTCGCAGGCCTAAGTCATCCTACAGTGCCATTCAGAAGTACCCGATCGTATTCTAATACCATATTCGTCGCCTCGGCGGTGTTCGAGGAAATCGCGTGAATAATGTCTGGGAAACGTTTCCTTCCCTTGTTATACGAACAGTCCGACACGAGCGTAGCATTGAGATGTGCACTTTACGCTGCTCGAGACTTCCGGTAGCGAGGACGTCCCGATGCGCTCATGCGCTTCGAACAGTATAAACCGCGCGGTGTTTGTGCGTCGTCGGACTGTTGATGAGGCTACCCGCCGGTGGAACACTTTTCCGAAAGGGCGGGTTTACGTCGAGAGGCGTAAACTCTGAACGTCCCCGGTGGGCGAAAACCTTGAGGGCCTGGAAGACATGTCTCGTAAATGCAGCTAGAAAAAAAAAACGTCTAAAGCACCGGTTCTTAACCATTTTAAGCCCGCGGCACAGTTTAGAGACGGGGATGGAAAATGAATGCCACCGTGTACTAACTTTGGCGCGTGATGAGATTTTACTGGGAGCTGAAAATTTTACGCGGAATTTTTACTACGGCACTGGCAACCAGAAGTCACTGCGAAAGTTTTGCATCTGCCAACCCTCTCTTTAAACCCCTTTCTCAATTTTTTTTCCTACATATTGTTCTCGAAAATTTCTTTTTTATATTTTTTTTACGAATACTCGTTCGTTTTGTTAGGCAGACTATCGTACAATCCAACATTTTATTTTTCAATACAGTCATTTCAAATAGTTGTTATTTCTATCTCAAAATCAACGATAAATGTAATCTCCCAAATGACATGTAACGAAAAGAATTATCTCAAAAATAATCACAGGCGTGAAAATAATTACAAAATAAGATAACGTGCCTTTTGAAATATTTATTCAAATGGTGTCGCTTCGAAAGTGCCCGAATCTAATTTCCAACGACAGCATCGCACAGCTTTTGTGTTTCGAGAATAAACAGTTTAAACTAAGGAATTTCGTTAAGGTGAACTATGCACCGCGAGCAAACAGTTTCATAAGGGATTCCTTTTATGAATATTAAACTTTCCGGAACGGGTTAATCTCGCATCGAAAGACATTTTCACGCGATATCTAATTTTTCAGAACTTTCAAGTTGGCAGGAATTCCCGAAACAGCAATATGGTGGGGATGAAGTAGAGCATCCCTTGGTACTGCAAGGGTTAACGTGAATAACGCGCCCTCAGGAACCGTTATTTTAGTAAATCAAAATTAAAGGAGTAATTGCTATAGGAGCATTTATATTAAGAACTCAGGCACGTCTCGAAAATTTTGATTAAGAATCCTGGGAACACTACCAAGTACTATGTATAACCAATTCGTTGAGTCGCTCCATGGTGCTTAATCTCGAATGAAACATTAAAGATTAAAGTTTTTCCTGTTTTTTGTTTCTTGCATGTATTAAAGATAAATATGGATTTTTCAGTAATATTGTGTGTAGCTCTTGGATATTAATAAATAATGATTAGAACATATTATTCTTCATTGAATTTACGACTGCTTATCTATCGCTATTATCTCTAATTTCGTCTAGATTATTTGTAATTTATTTGAATTGAATGATTGAATGAAGTAAATGAATTAGTATCTGATTAATATGAATTTCGTTAAATTTTGTTGTGACTTGCTTAAGCTGTTCTAATTCAAATCTGTGACGTTCACTTAAATACTAAACAATTAGCAAGAAGATTACTTCTAACTGATACAAAACACAACAAAAGAGCACCATAAATAATTAATATTGCTCAAGGTCCTGTCACACAAGAATCTAATCAACTTTCAATTACATGGTCTCGGTTCTTCAGGCAATCAAGTTCCAACTACACAGAGTGTAATTAAAACCTACACCGAAACTTTGGGAAAACATTTCATTACACCTAGGAGACGCAAACATGTTACACAAACATTTACGCTTCCTCGTGAAGTTGTTCCGAGAACACTGTCTAATTATCAACGACCACGAACGATTCAGAAGAGCATTCGTTGTTATCAGTTTACGATGACGTTCAAACTTCCCAGTGCGGTTGCTTGCTACCTTCTAGAATTCAGCAGTAACAAGCTTGAACATACAATGTTATTTAAGACGACGACGAATTGCTCGAAACGTTTTGCTGTTTGGACACCGTCGTTCTTGATGTTTCTCTCGGTACAAACGCTGAGCTTTACCGCTATTACGTTCTCTAACGAAGGGGTGGTAAAATGTTTTCATGCTGTGACACGGCCACTGCATGCTTTACATAGGAATAGCTGCGGCTGACAGTCCAAACAGGAACAAATTAGCTCACGTACACTCGCGATGTAAATGGATTATTAGAAAAAGAGCGGTAACAGACGAGTCGCTTGGAAGCTTTTGCCCGAGGAGCAGTTTTCCATCTTCTAACTGTAAGGAATATTTTTCCAGGGTTTCAACGTTTCTTTTATTACGGTTGCATCTTATAATAATAAAATAACTGGGTACTGTTAATTATTATTTGAGATCAAACATGACGTACATTTTTATACCGAGGGAAATATATAAAAAATATAAATAAAAACTGTATTACCGGAAATGTAGACACTTTGTATTTTATTCTGGTAAATTTCATTTTGATTTATTCATTTATTTTATTTGCTATTTTAATTTAATTTTGACGAATGCACCAACTAAATATTAATTTCTGATTGTGTCTCAGTGGGTCACTAAGTTTTTCTGAGTTCTAAGTTTTTCTAAGGCTTTTCTGAGAAAAAAAGAACGTCCTGTTTCGGAAAATCATGAAGTAT
>NC_071981.1:3085822-3103526 GCF_026283585.1 Hylaeus volcanicus | reverse complement strand
TTCTAAGGTTTTCTGAGAAAAAAAGAACGTCCTGTTTCGGAAAATCACGAAGTATGGTAAAGCAGGTGGCGGTTCGCGATCAGTTAGTTTAGTTAGCTAGACTTTCAATCTCTCCGACTGTTGCGTGTGCGCGAAGTCTGTAAATTTTGTTGCGACGTTAAAATGCTAGGGACACAATTTCAGAAAAGGTCCAATTTACCCATTAAAGACACCTGACGCACGGATCGCACTCGACGAATCGTTCTACGCGAGTTTTATCTCGCACAGGATATACGTATAGCCACAGTTGCCCAAACGCTTCGTAACACTGGTTTCGTCGAAAAGAAAGCAAGGAATAGGGTGATATTTTTTTGTTATTAGACTACGACGCATCGCTTCATTTTTACGTGCCTCGACAGTTGACAAGGGGTCCGCGAAACACTTATTTTCGCGTGATTGGCAAGCGAGGAACTCTGGGACAAAGCGACTAAAACGTGCTGAAATTTTTATCATACTAAAGTGTCGCTTGATCGATATTCCAGCGAATTGCAATCGCCGAAGTGTCCCGGGCATGGGTCTTAAATGTTAATCGGCCATTTTGGAATGATCGCACGTGTTTATCTACCCCGGAATACCCACGTAACGCGCTTATTAAGCAGGCATAAACGACAATTATACTCGCTTCAACACCTGGGGCGCCTGGGGAAATCTTCCACTTATCTACTCATCAGTTCAATTGTTATTAACACTGGAACGACTGGCCAGCGTAGAACGAGCTATTAGGAACTTTGAAAGAGTGAACTTTCTTGGGATTGGTTACTCTTATCGGATGGAACTTTCTATCTTCTTTCGTTCGATTGTTTCCTCGATTCGTAATCGTTGTGATAGTACATTCTTTATCGGTAAGACAGTAAAATAAATAATGTCGAAATTAGAAGTGGAAGAAAGAAATGGAGTATAACTGGAATCAAGATAAAGTAATAAAATATAATTAAAAGAGGAACTGTTAAATGCACGTGCACTTCAATTTTTATAAAAATAATTCGTCATCCTTCAGATGGACAGTAACTAGACATCAAAAACGTTCTAACGAACTTTACGCTCGGAGGGCTCCAACGAACGACTTCATTTATTAATAGGACAAGTAATTATTTAAATTCGATATCGAATTGTTATTGAACTCAAAATTGTGTTCCAACTTTAGTGAAAATGCTTGCATGGATAATTGTCTCCTACAAAATGACAATTTGCGCATGTATTGCAATGTTGCAGAATTTTACAATACACCAAGCCACGCGCGGAAATTTGAAATGAAACTTTGATTCATCGTATACATTCGTAGAAGGTACTGCAAAAATTGTCATGCTTAAAAAGATATCATCAGGATTCGTTGACGCAATTATTAAAAGAAGATATTATTTTACTCATTTATTACATTATTTTTATTCACTCGCGAGACCTTTTTATTTTATCAGTCGGGACCATTCAAATCAACCGTAAAAATTGCAGCTATACGTACAGACTAATAAAACGAATCTAGAAATTTGTTTAAGCGATCTTGTCCAAATATTGACAGTGCACCCAGCGAAGCAAAATAAAACTGGTTGCTGATTCCATCAAATCTACAGTTGAAGGCAAATGACATAGTAAAACCAGAGGTGAATCTCTTTTTAGAATATTTTTGAAAGTGTGATTGTGTAATCTAAAGTGTATTTCGAAAGTTTATTCGAGTCCGGTACATGTTATTTTTTACGCCAATAAATTTGTAATAAACGATAATTCATAAAAGTCTAGAAATACAAATATCCTTTTCTTCTTAAAAAAAGAGACTCCGTTCGGGTCGTTTAAAGCCTCTTGTAATAATGAAATAATAACACACAAACAAATATTAGATTAATGGTCCACTCTTTGTACTTTTGATTGCACCAAGTAAGCAAAATAGAAAAAATCGTATATTATATTATAACTGGAGCTTCAAGAAAGCTAAATGAAACCCAGGCAGCCACAATTGAGAGGATCCTAGAAGGTGAAACGAAAATTCTTTTGTACAAGTTCGAGGACCCCTAAATGCCAGAAGTAATCCTTTGTGTAATTGTTTTAGCATCCGTGGCAAGGCCTCATTTTAATTACAGAAATTCAGTTGTTGTTAAGTTATACTCTTTTCTTTGTTTTCGCTTGACAAAAGGGTCCCCGGGGATCACGGAGACTCGCAGGCATACCTTCAAGACCATCCCTTTCCATGCCGCTGTGACAAGTTAAACAATTATAAGCAGAGGACGAAATTGTTATAAAACTTTTTCAATTGGTTCCAGTGAAGTTCCATTGAAACGGCAGTTTTACGATAGAAATTCTCATTTTATAAATTCCATTGAAAGGGCAAATAAAAGTGTTTCGAAATGAAAGTTCTAGTTTGAATAAAATTGGTAAAAAATAGTAACGAATGTCCGCGCGTGATACTTCCTTCACGCGTGTAATAAATGTGGAGTTTTATTTATTTCATAGAACTTGTTCTAATAGATGTTCTGGAATAATTATTTTTTGAACAAGATGTCTTGTTCCTTTTTATTATAATAATTATAGAATAATACTATATAATATAACAATATTTCAAATTTTCGCTTCGCTCGATTGTATGTTAAATTCAATAAATGAATTATTAAATGCGAAACGGAACCATTAAACAAAAACCTGTACCACCTACCTCATTACACGAATCAGATATTTGCAAATGTTTATCGATTTTTCACGTTATCAAACATCCTTGCTACCGGTGAAATTCCTCGGTAATACATGCCTAATTAAAATATACATTGAAACGTGGCATAAAGGATAACGTAAATATTAAAAGAAGCATAAATTGGGTAATAAGAAAAGAAGTTGCAAAAAAAATTGCACAGCTTTAAGAATGCAAATGAGGCAGCTTATTAAAGATTTTACTCGTGGCCATGTTTACAAGGAGACTCAGAAACTGTCGCAGATTGGTACATGCCTCGATAAATCGTTTCTAAAGAAAAAACTGTCGCCACTAATTGTCCACTTCGTCGGCTACATAAAAGAAACGTTTCTTGCTCAACACGCCGTTCCAATTATATGCACAGTGCGCTGCAATTTCCTCCTCAACGATTCGTTTTCGTCGTAGCTTCAAACATTTTTCAATCGTATTTATTTTTCTTTGCAGCGGAAGCTTCAAGGAGTTGATTGGTTCCAAATAAAATGCCGAAAATTTCGCTTTTACGCAACGAAACGTTCGACGAGAAATAAAAAGAACCGTACACCGTCCGAGAACGAGGAGATTGTCGATAAAGTTTCCTTCTCCAATTATGGCCAATATTTCTATTAAATCCTGCGTGCGCCTTATTCGGTCTTGCTGCTTGAGCTCCTGCTAAGCTCGTAACTCGCGGGAATGCAATTTGCAAAGCTGGATAAGATATTGCTTCGTACAGTTAATGGTCTATTTTAATCGGAATTGTTTGAGAATCGGTTGAGAATTTTTTCAGAACTTTCGGATGCAAATTTGATTTTTAAAAAATTCGAAAATATTCTAATTGGCGATTTTTTATCGAAGTTGTCGAGTAGCCACATTTATATTTATGTAATACGGAGCCCTTATTAGAGCTAGTACTCTCTAATTTTCTCAGATTTCTCGAAGTGATGAAACCGTAGTCAAAAAACTCAAAGATCATTCAAACATTGAGAAAATGCTTCATATTGCCTTAATTACTTACGCGACCATCTTCATATTTTTTACAGCTATAGCGGAACAGTACAACTACTGACGTGTAATTTTTTTCTGATTTTTTGGAAAAGTGCGTTATCGTAAAAAAATTATTAATTTTATATTTCCTAATTTTTCATACGGAAAAAAGTTATCTCGTTTACACCATTGAATTCTGCGTCAACGGCTACATAAAAATACAAAGTTTCAAAATTTCGTCTCAATAATTAGCTAGTTAAATACATATTTACATTAAAATTCAAACCTGTCTTCGAATTTTTCTGAAAAATTGCCACGAGCATTCTGGACGACCCGGTACGAACGCCTCACGTATTTAATTCGGCTCCTTTATAATGCAAGCGAGTACAGCGTCTGTTATTTAAACCCCTTAATCCCTTCGCAGAGTGCATTACGCTCGTCGACGGTATTACTCCAGAATTAGTTGATGTTCGAAATCGTTTCGCGCGAGCTGGATGCCTCTCCGTCCCGTGCGGAGCGTAAAACCCAGTGAGATGTAACCGTCGGTGATCGTTACCATCGATCGAACCCGGATTTCGAGTGGCCAGGAGAGAAATGGTCGAATGAGAACCGTTCGTGTTTATTGGCTTCGCTGGTCGACGTAGGAGACAAGAGTTTTATGAAGGCGGCCGCGTGTGTTTGCAACATCGTTACCGCCGCTAGGAATCAAAGCAAGTACGGTCGTCTTTGACGCGTGCCCTCCCAGTCGTTGCCAACGACCTTTCACGTAACTCCCTCCACTTAGCTTTTTTATATCATATTTTACGAGGCAACGTTCCCATTTTTCAAGCGATCGTTTCGGGCGGAGGGCGGAGGACTGGGCTAGGGGCCTTACAGTGGCTCCGAGTCGAGCTAAACTAGTAAGGTCTCTGATTTTCGTGGAACTAGGGTGGGCCAAGTAAGTGTGACCATAACTCCGTTATGAGTGCATTTAGGGAGGAATGTCGGAGGGAAAAGATGAATGGATCGATGGGTACTATATTTGGAGGAATTTACTTTATTATAAGGACGATGGTGTAGGAGTCTAAAATAAAAATAAAACGAGGGTTCGTTGCTACTTTTTAGAGTTGATCACTTTTATTCGCTTGACTCCATATTTTTGTTTACAGAGATGTTATAGTTGATTCCTTTCGCCATTTTCGGTAAAATTGAAATATTAAGCGAGGTGGAGTTGCGGAAGAGTTCTCTAAGAGGTCCTGCGACTCCCCCAAATCGCCTAAAGCAGGTAGAGCGCCCCCTTCTGAAGGGTGAGTCCCACATTACCCCCCTCTTCTAGTAAAAAAATGTGTCAGGTGTTAAAATACAAATTTTAATATAATTTTGCATTATCAAAATACTAAATAGAAAGATCCTGATTAATCCTAATAAAACTCCTCAAACTCTCAAGGGTTATTTTCGACATTTCGTCCAGTCGAAACGACAGTCGCGACATAGTGCACGGGCGATTTGTTACAGGCGCGTCGGTGAAAGCGTGCTTCCTCGAGGAGAAAAAGGGGGTGGCTCGAAAATGGGGTGTGGAAAGTTCCGAGGCCCCGAGATCGCATTGTAGAGTGAGCCTCTTTGGAAATCGCTAACGATCTGTATCCTAGTAATTGGGTGGGCTCGCGATGCACGACCTCGATGGGAGCGGGAGGGGAACGTGAATGCGACGTACGGCATCGCGCAGGGACCTCGGTTCTGCATTCATATCGGGGAATCTTGCTCAATAAGCGTGAACCGTTACGAGAGTGTCCTGAGACAGACAAACCAGTGCCAGGGTACGGCACGGAAACGTCGGTGGCGAATCTTCAGAACTCTGCTCCACTAACTTTGACGATGACCGAGGCGAACGAGTGTTAGCTCCTAGATGGAGTACAGTGAACTCGTATAACGCGGTACTTGCGCTAGGCGGCTTCAATGTAACGGGAGTCTACAAATCGCGGAGAGCTTTGCACTCAAAGGGATTGCAGTTTTCATGTGACGTACGGTACAAAGGGAGACGTTGAAAAGTGGTCGCGTTTAGGGTGAATACTAGACTGCCTGAATTAGTAAATAAATATGATCGGAAAAAAGATTTTGGCTGAGAATTTGTATACATGAAGTTTTATACGCAACATAACTGATGTTGGAAACGTCAATTTTAACTTGGGCATTGGAGAAGATATCTCGAGTGCAGTCGAAGACAGGTGACTTTGA
This sequence comes from Hylaeus volcanicus, assembly GCF_026283585.1. Taxonomy (NCBI): domain Eukaryota; kingdom Metazoa; phylum Arthropoda; class Insecta; order Hymenoptera; family Colletidae; genus Hylaeus; species Hylaeus volcanicus. The sequence continues at coordinate 3,097,639 of NC_071981.1, read as the reverse complement.
AATGTATCGGACTGTTGCTATGTAAATAATAATTGTGTACTATGTGAAATGTTTCATTCTTTTGCTTTTAATAGTAAACAAGTTAAACTAATGAATACTAATGAAAATTTGTTCGTCGAATCATCCGAAAGTAAAAGATCAGAGAGATTGTTGAAATATACAAGAATTATAATTATTCAAGTGTAAGCATCAAAACTGACAAATTTATATAAACTCAATCTATAGAAGACAAGTAGCTACATTACAAATCTCGATATATTACAGAATTCACACAAGGAAACTAAAAAGAAACAATGTTACAGTGGCTCTCAAATTAGATATTCAATTATATAGATTCAATTGTAAACTTGCAATTGTAAACTTGCAATTGTAAACTCAATCTGTAGAAGACAAGTAGCTATATTACAAATTTCGGTATATTACGGAATTCACAAAAGGAAACTAAAAAAAACAATGTTACAGTGGCTCTCAAATTAGATATTCAATTATATAGATTCAATTGTAAACTTGCAATTGTAAACTTGCAATTGTAAACTCAATCTGTAGAAGACAAGTAGCTATATTACAAATTTCGCTATATTACGGAATTCACAAAAGGAAACAAAAAAAAAACAAAGTTACAAAGACCCTCGACTTAGAAATTCAATAACATAGATTCAATTGTAAACTTGCTCAGCTCTGTGGCAGTTCCAAACGTTGCAACAAAATCGTCCATCTATCAGAGGCCATTAATTTTTTTTTTATTTCCTGGTATGTAGTCGACACTTTAATACCCCTTTGGACGAAGGAAACACCCAATTCCAATAGCTTTTACAGTCGCTTTACCTGAAGCGCACACCAATAGAAAAAAAAAAGAGATTCGTCAGGTAGATGGACAACTTTATTATTCCATTTGGCGCAGTAAAGGAAGCACATATACGCAATTTTACATGTTACATTGCGAAGCATGTGCAGTTGACGTTTTAATTATCCGATCGGGCTTATATTTATTGCTAATAAAGAATGGAACGAAAATGTAGATTTTCTGATCCATTTAGAATCACTGAATTGGTTTCTTGAGAAACTATGTATTTCGACCTATGTGAAAGAAGTTTGCAATTACGTAAAATATCTTACAATAGTAAATTAGCTGAAGTTCTGGTAATTAAGAATTTTCTTACCTACATATTTCTACCTATTCAACTAAAAATTTTCCTGCTTTCAAAAGATATTCCAAGAGATATTACGTGATTTTGATTCAATTTCAATTTCGTTTCGGGTCCCGCTGAAGCTTTCCCGTAATTAATTTTTCATGAAATGTGATCGACAAGGGCAATGTTACGCATGGATAATTTACTAGACGATGTAGATTGTACGTGGGCATGTAAGACCCACTTTCGACCGTTGCTATAATATTTATTGTCTTTAAATCGCATTGGGCATTATTCAAGAACCGAACGAACCGTTCTATTGTCCGCTGCAATGGATTCACCTCGGTCGTTCCAGTCGTTGACTCGTACTACTGCAGCTCGCGCAGAACAAGCTCGTTGTTTTCGTTCCTCGTCGCGTTCTCGTTTACCGAGTAACAACGTTGCGTCTCCACAGTGCGAGGAGATCTCGTTGTTGTCATTAATTTGGGAAATTTCCTAATATTTCGATCACGAAAATCCCTCGGATGAGGAGCAAGAAACAGAGCGGTGTTCCGCAACATGACTGCCGCTTATAATTAGATTTATGTCGCTCTCTGCTCCCCTCACTTGAACGCATTCCAAATATTCCTGTATATTACGGGCAAGGATATGCTTGCCGCTAGATTAAACCCCGCGAGATGCTCATTAATATAATTCAACCACGATTGTAAGTGTTTCATGTCCGATAAAGGTTGATTTCAATAATTCCTTTTTATTTTCTAAATTTTATATTTTTAAAAACTTTGACAGAATTTTATTTCTACATCTTCGTAAAACATTCTCGTATTTTATTTTGTTCAAGAACGTCTCAAGCGTGTGCAGCTTCGACGATTTCTTTAAACGAAGTAGTTCGATATAAAAATCACAAGCATTTTCATTAAGTATACATTTATACTTGTCGTTGCAAAATGATGGCTACTAATTTAAAGAGAATATTCAAAGATTCACTTCTATTGAAGAAAGTTTATCTGTATGAGTTTCGAAGTACTACCTCGAAGAATTTCTTGGCACTAATTCAATTGGAATAAAAATATCCAAAACATTTTTATAAAGCATACATATATACTGTCTCGTTATAAAATGGTTGTTCAACAAAATTAAAGATTCCTTAAAAATGGTCGTTTGTATGAGCTTGAAGAATACCGTGTCATTGCAAAATAACGATCACTCCCAAGAAAAATGCCTGTAATATAACAAAGTAAATATTTTAATCTCATGTTCCACAAAACTTCGACGTAATTAAATTTACGATCCGCCTCCGGTCTCACTTGAACGGAATCCAAATATTCCCGTAAATTACGGGCAAAAAGTCGACCCGATTCAACCCCCATGATTCCACCGCCACACGCCCTCCCACGCCATCGCCAGTAACTCCCTTTTTCCGAACATTATACCGCGTCCGCTACTTCTAGCAGCGGGTGGAGAGAGAGAGAGAGAGAGAGAGAGAGAGAGAGAGAGAGAGAGAGAAAATGGGCAACCGCAACGACACGCATTCATAAACGCGAAACTTTCGAGCATCGCAATCGGGATAAAAGCTTCAAAGACCGGCAAGTGCTGTCACGCGGAGCAATGGAACGCGGATTATCAGAGAGCACCGTTTAACAAAAATACCCATTACCGTAATGTCAGCCGTACGAAATGGCAACGCGAAAAGAATGGCGCGGGAACGCGATTCCGAATGAAAAAAAAAAAATGGGTGGAGAAAAAAATGAAAAAATATGAGAAAGGGCGAAACGTCGTGCTGATTACTTAGCGTCAATGGGAGGCTTTCCATTGGGCGAGGGAAAATGTTTCGGGTCCTGAAATTAACGGTTTCGTGGAACAGAACAAGCGCTCGAAGTGCGTATGCTCTTTCAGTGGATTAACAATTGAAATTCTTGCTTAGAGTTTATTAGCTGGAGATCGTTATTTGTACCGTATTGTTTGGTGGATTGAAAGGAGCTTTCTAAAAGGTAATTTACAATTTTTCATTTTGAGAAAACACAAATGGTACGAAGTACGTGTATATGTATATCTGATTAACGTGATTTATGTTATATATTTACGTATCTTTTTATAAATATGTCCATCACGAATACTCTGAGAGGAGTATTTCGTTATTAAAGAATGAAAGCTTGAAGGCCCTTTTGGCAAACCTTAACATAGAAATAGAAATCGATATAGTTAGATTAGAATTTTGGAAAGCACAAAATAAAAGCATCGAAATTAAGAGCCACACAACTTGTGCAACGTCCTAGATGCGCATTCCGTCAAACACTGTTTATAACTTTCCTCCTTTCAGCGAACAAAGACACAATTTCGCTTCGGGTTAACGGAGAACCATACGCGACAACAGGGACCTGCAAAAAATTAAAGTAATTGGAGCAGGAAGTAGTTCATCCACTTCTCTTGTTCGCGTTGCTCGCGGGCCATCGACTTAAAAGTCCAGAAAACTTTTTTTCCAGGGAGAAGCGACCGGTTCATCAAGAAAATGTGAAATATATATTCAAAGACTTCTCTCGAAATTGAGTTCGCGAGCGGACGGGTAGCGCCGAGTGAATAACTAAAAAAAACTCATCGTTATTCCTTGTCGAATTATTTATGGAAGCGAATCCGCGCGCGGCGCTGGCTAATAAAAAATTGCCGTAACTTAATTCAGAAGTAAATATTTCAGTTTCGTGGCCTCCATACTACGCGGTATTGTGGAAATTTCTGTGCGTGCGTGCGGGAACGCGGGACGCGTACCGCGGAAAAATTTAATTATGTTGTACGGTCCAAGGTGCGCGCGGAATTATATTGTTTTATATTTAACGCGGCTCCGCGCGAACGTTGCGTGCGTGGGAGGCGAAGGACGGCACTGGAATCGGAAAAAAAAATACATTTTTGGGCTCGTCACGGAGCACTCCGGAAAATTGACAAGCGAATTTCGATCAAATAGTTTGCGAACCAAAAAATGTTATTTCGAATAACATTTACGGATTCTAAAAGAAATCACGTAAAATTGTTTGTTGCTACGGAAAATGGATATTGTTCGTTAGCCGTAACAAGCATTCCATTTAACGCTTTTCATCGAGGATTTTCGGCCTTCGTTGATCATTCGAAACAACCCTGGCAACAGTGGAACCGAAAACACTCTTGTTCAGAGGATATTCGAGCTCTTATGTACTTGAAATCTATCGTTTGATTGAAAACGGTTTGAAAGAACTTGGTTTTCTCTACTATGTTTAATAGGTCGATGGTGATATTGAAAATTTGCTGAAAGTTGGATTGCTATTGACAGAATATCAATTCATTGACTATCATTGGTACACATATATAAAATACAATATTAATATTTTCATAGTAATTTTTATATTCTCTCTATGCACTCTAATTTCTACGTACATACAGTTTTGTATATGTTTTCTATATCAACACACACCATGAATGCATAAAACCCATAATCTATTTATTATGCAAGAATTCTGTTTTCGAAGAAAATAGGAAAGTGGAACATTCCATAAACTTAAATGGAAAAGCAAAATTAACCTTTGCGATAATCCAATTATGGAAATCGCAATATTGTACGTGTAAAACAATTATTAAATATTATTTCCATGTCAAACGGAAATTTCTACGCAAATAGTAAACAATCGCATAAATGGTATACAGTAGAATGTATGTAGAATGTACTCCCTGTGCATCCTAATTTCCGTCATCTGAATGCTGCACAATTAGAATTCTCAACATTCATGGGTTCTAATAGCCCAACGTTGCACCTTCTGGTACAGTAATCCACCTTCTATTGAAACATTCTACTGTAACGATTAAAACTAATCCTAAACGTCACAATTTATCGCGGAACGTTCTACTGTGTTTGAAGATTCCCTTACTCGGACAGTTTCGTCTCTATTAGTAAGGATAACGAAGATCCTATTGCATATTTAAATGTTATTAATTGCAGGAGGTTTGCTGTTTCGCGTTAAAAACTTATGTAATGGAGAAATTTCCTTCTACGAATATCATTATATAATATCAATTCTTAAGTTTACTAGAAATCTATTACACGAAATAATTAAGTACTAAATATTATCGCGTATTACTATTAAAGTAATAATATTAAAATCCACTAGATTCACAGCGCCTGATAATTTCCTTAACCAGGTACATCTTTTCAGAAATATGCATAAAAAAAGGAGGTAGTAATTACTTTAATTTCTATTTACATAGGTACATTTATATATTTATATATTGTTCATACTTTAGGGTATTCATTCAGTTAATTAATTTCCCACTTTTTTTAGAAGAAAAATATTGTTCGCGCCAAAAAAGCTCGCCAAATACGCGACAAATACCTCGACCAGGTAAAATACGCCGTTCAACCGTCGCAAATTCCCAAAGAACGCTTGCTCTTCAGCCATAAAGAATCGACTACGGCCCCGAGTAAAAAGAAAATCCCTTTCCCTCAGGCCTTTAATAATTTGATCTACGACTACATCCACGAGGACGGCCGGAAGCTTACGGCCGAAATCGTCGAACAAAACGCCCGTGACAACTACGGAATATCCATTCCAGGTTTAAGTAATACCTCCATTCGTACGTTTCTTGTCGCTACGAAGCGTTTCCCTCTATTATTTCACTCCCCCGCGTGTCCTCCACATCGCGCCGCGTTCGATTCCTTTTACGCCCTTTGCGTAGTTCCAGCCTGGAACTTCCGGGCATGTAATACCGGTTGAAGCTGGCGGGCAAGTTACAGCTGCTATATTTCAGACACCGATACGAAGGAGCTTCCTCTATTCGCCTTCCACCCCCACCCCCTCGACATAAAGGAGACTTCGTATATAAAGGGCAGCAATCTCCGAGAGATAAGTCTAAATGTACATAGACTTCTTTCAGTCCGAAGACGTCGCATTCAATTAGAACGGCGGGCTTTTCGCAAAATTGCAAAGGACTTTGCGCGATCCTGCGATGCACGTCGCGGGGACGATACGGCCAGTTTCATTATCTCGTTTCCCCTTCCAAGGCTGCCGGAAGAAGGAGGAGGAGGAGGAGGAGGAGGAGGAGGAGGAGGGTACGCAATGAAATTTTATACGACTGGTCCAGAGAGCACGTAGCGACAATAGAAGTAGCGTGCGAATTGTTCGACGGCCGACCTTCCTATTGATTTCCACCTGCGTCGATTTAACTCGACCTCGGCAACCCTCTCCTGCGCCCTTCGTCTATTCGAGCCACGACCGCACAATTATTGCGTAACTCTGTTGCCGCGTCAAGCAAGACAAATAACGCGGTAATAACTACGCGAATAACGCCCGCAGAAGACACGTTCTATCGCCGGAGGATCTGGAAAACCTCCGGGGGATGATGTTAACAAAATAACGAGATACGATCGTCCCTCGGGATTCGCGAAAGATCCTTGGGAGAACCTGTGCATTTGGGTGCACACATATGCAAACATGTATAGAATATCGATAATATTCATGCTGCACCGTTTGAAAGGTGCAACTACGAAAGCAGGGAAACTACGAAAAAATAATTTCGAGTATCATTGTTTACATCATTATGTTTGTAGAGTAAATGAAAAAAGGTTTCCTGAAAAGTATTGTAAAATTTGCACGGGAATAAAAATTTGTAGTCAAGTTGAATACAAAAATATTAGAAAAGAAATTCACACCGGACTAACTTGCCACTAATTCTCGCAACAGAATAAGATTGTGTAAATTGAAGTGAAAACCATGAATATGAATATGAATAATATCATAATTAAACCTGCCATAATCTATAGGCAATTGGTTTGACGCAGAGAGTTATGTTACTTCGTTTCCTCCCGGATCTGCGAGTCGGATTCATCAGTAAAGCTTATCTTGTTGATCCTGCTTTAAATACGGTCCTATTAATCGTTGCACGGGATCGGATCAAATTAATTATACAGTAATAAACTATCGATTAATTGGAAACTGTTCAGATGATTAAAGGGATGAAGGAGTCAAATTGCTATGAAATCAAATCTTTGGGAATTAATTCCAAGGATATCGAATGCAAACATGCACAGATGACAAACATTCGACATTTTTCTCTCAGATATCTTTTTCAATAAATGGGAAATATAATCTAATATAGTGGTATATAAATAAAAGATCAACTAGTACGGAACGCGATCGGCCTAATCACGCCACCGAAAGGCCTCTGTTAGACAACCGCGAACTGGAATCCAGCATCCGTGCTCCACGCACCGTTCGTTTCACTTTTTTTTCCCTCAACCACGTATGTCGTTTGCAACGGCGAAACAACCCTCAATGGTCGTTGCTTGCGAGACCGTAATATTTTTGCACGCGTACGTGACGACGAACAAACGGGCAGCATCTCGTAAGATTGGATGGGAAAACGAGATCACAGCGAAATTCTCGCTCTGATTTTTCGTTGCGCGAATAACGATGCTTTAATGGCATCCATTGTTGCCCGTGCTCGCTGGCTCGGTCTCCTTCTACCCCCGATATCCCGTTCCAGATTTTAAATCACGATCGCGAATTGTTATCGCTCGTTGTATCGCGTAATGTATCTCGATGATACATATTAATACCGACGCGATTCATTCACCTAACCCACCGATATCCTCCGGCGCTATTTCTCTCTATCGCGCCGCGGGGCTAATTGCGCGCGACGCGAAATGTTTACCGACAAAACGCGTAGCCAACGAGGTAAAGTCGCGGGGTACGATGATTCGTGAAACGGACACACACTTTTCCGCATTGGTAAATAAATTATTTACGAGACGGGACACTTGTGTATTGTGGAAGTTTGGTGTATCTAGTCGCGGTTTCTATTCTGCGTTAGGTTTGAAATGGACAGTAGAAAAGGACAGAGAGCGAAAGAAAAAGAGGTCCGAGGAAAAAAAGCAGTCGGCAGAAGCGTATCGATCAGTTAGTGTATTCCTGATTCAGGATGTGTATTCGCTGTACACTTGAAGTAACAAAAAAACCACGTTAAATCCAATTATAAATTCAATACTGAATAATATCTACCCACTATGACTTAATATTATATTTAATGTAACAATAATATATTCTTCTTTCTTAACAAATTAAACTTCCTTAAACAAAGGAAAACAAATACTGTCTGTATGCATCAGTACGTACATCCGAATACATCCAGAAAATTCATGGACATATGTTGGTATGCATGTTTAATAAATATGTAACGATGGACTAAAAATTAGTTTGTAAAGAACAACGCAACCGTTCACATCGCGATTGGAAATAGAATAACGCGATCACGAACGATGCTTAGATTCGCGCGTTCGGGCGTGTGCACTTGATAGCAAGCGAAGCTTTTTATTTAAAGTTCGTGCAACGTCGGCGACAATTGTACAAGGACGAACGATAAAGTGATAGCGAACGAGGAATGCACGCGAATTTTTTGGTACGCGCGTCGCAACGCTGCTACGTGCGAAAAGAATGCAAAATAAATTTGTAAAGCTGCAATCCTGGACGGAAGTATGGGCACGGTTGTTATAATTAGCGTGTTAATTAATTGAAGGGACAAATAACGGAAACGTCATTTCGGTTTCGATGGAGAAAATAAAGAGTACAGGGAAATGATCCGTGTGAAAATTTTAGTATGAATATTGACGCTGAATTAAATGGTGTAGAAATGAATCTGAAAATAAAATTTGTTTGATCGTTTTGAAATAAATTTTTATTCAGTTTCAGTAGTATACTATTTAATTAGGGGTTAGGAATATATTAATTGTAGTTGATTTTCACATGAAGGCCCTTCCTTGAGGGGTGATCCTCATTCGACAATTAAAAACAAAACTTTCTCTAATTGGTTTGTGAAACTTATGAAGTATTAAATCTGTAGAGGGCGTCCCAAAAATGTTGGAGGTCCTTGAAAGAGGTGTTGTATGGAGACATTAACAGACAAGTCCGAACAATCAGAGCGCGAATACGTCGTGGCGCCGGTGGAGCGCCCGCAGTAGAATAGGCCCGCGCTAGTCAGCCGCAGTAGTATACGCTACGCGTTAGTCAGCCGCGCTCTGATTAGTCGGGGTTTTTTGTTAACTATAACATTTTCTGTTATTATACAGGGACATCCTGAATAATATACTTACATAATATACTCTACTATAATCATCTAAATGAAACTTTAAAAATTTGAATACAATTAAATAATTCATACTTTTTCAAAAACAAATATCTCTTTAGCTACTTTGTGATCCTTACGAAGTATCAAAGCTATACGATATACTGTAATATAATTATCTGAAAGAAACTTTGATAATTTGACTACAATGAATAATTCATGTTTTGTCGGTTAAATTAATGAAACGATACAATAATGGTATGCGCCTGTAGTTTGTTTGTGCAGCAATGAAGTCGCTCCGCGAACATACTCAAAGTAATACCGAAACTTTTGATGGTCCACTTTAACAGTTCCAATTAAAACATACCTCTCACGCGTGAAAATGTTCGCGATACAAGAAAATTATTCCGACGTAAAAATTGTTGGGAATCGTAACATTTCTGGTTATTCGCACGTTCAACGGTGGAAAGTACACTCGCCCTGGAAATTATGGAGAGGGTAGAGGTCGCAATTGGGCCGCAAGTTAAAATATTTGCCAATTATAAGGACAAAGGCGGGGTGGAAGCAGTTTTAAACCTTACAAGCGACAAAAGGGACAAGTACGGTCGAAGAATATAAGAAAACTAGGAAAACCGAGTTTTGCTGAGAAGCTGAGAGCGGCCCTGGAGTAGCTGGTTAACCGTAAATACCTGAAATTATTCTTGAAATACGAAAGAAGTTTACTTTAAACTTTAGACGCGATTTTCTCCGAGCACGGCTTTTCAAGGCGACGGGACGGATATCTCTGGAAGTAAAAACAAATAGGGTGAAGATACATGCAAAATTGATTTAAATTAAATAATAAGTGTGTTTCCAAGTGTATGTTTGTCTAAATTAAATAATAAGTGTGTTTCCAAGTGTATGTTTGGCTAAATATGTATAAGCTTATTTGTATCCTTATTTGTATCCTTATTTGTAATGAAAAATTCATTTGGTAATATCGAATTTATTATTTAATTTAGTCAAACTTTTTCGATAGATACGGAAGGTGAGAATATTTATGGGATTGACTGTAAATGATCTTCATTAATAGATTCGTAACTTTGTTTAGATACTTATTCCAATTAAGAAAAAGTTCACAAACTTTTGATAGGTAGTATACAGCAAAACGTCGTGTCCAAAGGTATATATACCCCCAAGAACCTGAAACGAACGTTTTCCACCATTGCCACCCCTTCTCTATTCGTCGAGCACGTATCGCGAGTCGAAGTTCCCAGTAGCGTGCTTAATAACTCCTGTCGTGTTTCGAAAAGCCCGGGTATCGCCAATTTAAACCGAACCGAGGCAAACAGAGCGTTGCCAAAGCCTGTCGACTTTGATCAACAAAGGAAATACGCAAACATTTTATTTCGTAACTTTCGAACCTCACGGTCCGAACGAAAGGGGGGTGCTCGATTTTTCATCGCCTTTTTTCCCCTCTCGTTCGCATCGCCTCGTTTCCCCGGCTTTCTTCCCTTCTGGAAGATTACATTACCGGATCCCCTCTCCCGGTCCCTTTTGTTGTTTCCTATTCCCTCTCGTACGTATGGCCGCCAGACCCCCGCCCCCTTCAACCCGGAGCTAAAGTAAAACATCCCCCAGTAAGTAATTAGCATGTTATCGTGAACCGTGAAAGCCTTCGTTGTTAACAATACCTCCGGAAATAATTCACGGAGAAAAAGAACCGAAAGGTAAAAAAAAAAAAGGAGAGGAAGTCCTCGCGTCGTTCGACCCTTTAGATTTTAATCCAATTTCATTCGCGATCCGCGAGTAAACCCTCTGACAGGATCCTTCGTAGCAGAACCCTGCCGCGGAGCCCTCTCGACTCTCCTCGCTTCAATTAAATCTTTCGCTCGACCCGTGCACGTGTCTTCCTCGGCGTGGCCCGTTCGCGGCGCATAATAGCGGCGCAAATTAAATGTACCTGGCCCGTGCCGCGGTGAATAATATTCGCCGATGCGCGGGCGGATCGGTGCCGGAGGGGAAACGTTTAATTCTCGCAAAGCCGGGTTTCCCAGAGACGATTCTTTCCGAGTAAAAGGTACCGTCTCTCTTCTCCTGCCGCTTCGATCTAGCTGGATCCCACCCCCTCGAACCAGATCCTCCAAAGGCCACCCCTTCAAGTATCGCGTTGATATGATAATAACTTCGTGCACCGGTAACTCCCCCCGGTTCGGGTTAACGCTTTTTCAAAAAGTTCCCGGAGAAAGATCTCTCGACTCACCATTCCGTCCCCGAGATTATGGACGACGCATGGCAGCAGCGCCGTGGACCCGGACTGGGCAGAGATCATTGTCGAGTTCTCGGTGCCGAAAGTCATCGGAACGGTCGGCGGCAGGTCGATGTCCAGAGGCTTTCCTGTGAAGCTGGAGTCCAGGGAGTTCATGTTGGCGGTGACTATCTCTGCGGTAACCGCCGTCGGACACTCTGGAAAATAGGCATCGATTTAGAGAGCTGGATGGGGAGTCGAATAAGGTTCAATAGGGTGATCCTATCGTGGGTGGATCGAAATCTAGTCGGAAAAGTAGGTTTTCGGGAATTTTTAGTGTCGGAATCGAGGGAAATATTAAAATACGGCAGATTATATGAGATT
>NC_071981.1:3057877-3085812 GCF_026283585.1 Hylaeus volcanicus | reverse complement strand
GTTTATTGTCGGAATCGAGGGAAATATTAAAATACGGCAGATTATATAAGATTAAGGCATGGTAAAACTACTTATTTATATTTCTTTCATTGGAAATTTCTTTTGCAATCAAATTAATAGCGAAGAATCTCGCGCATTGAACATTTTTGTATACTAGTTTTATACTATGTTGTATACTAGTTTTTTTCGAGTGATCACTGCCCCCCAAAATCCCTGTATACCAAGTTTCATCCAAATCCAGTCACTTATCGTATTTTATGCCGCCATATTGGATCTACCATTTTTTATTTCTAAATTATGAGTTCAGAGTTGAAATCAGCGTCCCCAAAAACCCCTGTGTACCAAGTTTCCATCTTTATTTCCATATTTATTCCGTCTTGTAATTATATTTACTTCCATAGTGTCGTATCAAAGGAGATTGTAAACGTAATGTTCATTTTAAATTAATTCAAACTTTCCACGTCCGTGGCTGTTTTGAAAATTGTGTACATTATGCATATTACAACTATCTGTTAGCATCCAGTACCGCGGCGAACGTGTTAAACAAATAACTGAATTTCAGTATCGAAGTTTGTAACGATATACCCGCTTACCAGCACGAATGGAACCGTCGCCTGTCCGGGTGTCCAACTTTAACGTCGTTTTTCGGAAAACTACTTTTTCCGAGCTGGCGTCCCTCGACAGTCCGACAGCCGAGAACCAATCTTCTCGAAAGAAGCTTATTCAAAATCGACGGAATTCCTTCTACATGGATTTGCTATAAATTTTGTACATTCGTCGATACACGGGGTTGTCATCGATTTTCTTCGTCAATTTTCCCCTATGTACATGTATATATATATACGGATAGCTGAATGGAAAGGTAGAAGAAATCTGGTTCCACGAAAGTTGAAATTCATAACTTTTGAATGGTTAAAGATAGGCTTGTGTTAGAAAGTAATGTAAAGTGACGATTTGTAGAACATATTGGTAATTTTTATGGTTTTTATCGTAGGTTTTCTCGACTTAATCAGTGAGATAAGTATTCTTATTGGATATGGATATTTATGTACATCATTCATTATTATTATTTTTACTTTTCTTTATTACTTACTATTTTCACTATTTCAAAACGTGGTACGTTTCTTATCTGTGACATAAGAGTTACATCGACCAAATGACCCTCTTTCTGGCACTCGCAAATTTATGCTCTTTTCGATACATTTTCCACCACCGTTTCCAGGGTATCTGTCGATATTCTCGATATTTTGATGTGAATATTCATTCTATGATGTTCCAGGATTCGTGCCTCGTCTGTGTAAACGTTTACCTCCGAATAACGACAGGGAAAAGAGTCTGGGACTGTTCTAAATCAAAACAGGAGCATTTCTGCTGTGAAAATACATAGAAATTTTGCCAAATCACAGTGCAACTTGAGAAAATAATTGCAAATGTTTAAAAACTTCATACGAAGTTCCAAATAGCTATACCACTTAATAGGTTCACACACGAGGTAAACAAAATTTATTTTCTCACTCCCATTCAATCGGCCTGTGACGTAATCTGAGAACACGGAGATGGAGGCTTTCAGAAATTCAAAAATATATAGAATTCAGCAGATACGAGGCAATTTCATTTAAATTTCACTCCTTTATGTTCATAGAAATATGAATTTGCATAAATATTCGCAGTCTAGTTATATCTTTGAAGTAAATTTGAAATATTTTCAAATACAATTTGGTTTAAATATACTTCAAAGTCGTCAAGCAACCAGAATATAAAACAAAGTCTACTTTTTTACACCGACAAAAAAATTGTACGTCCTTTATTGCAAAAATCAATAATCGTCTTCACCCCAGGCTGCATAATCCAATAAATCACAAGTGAAGGGTTGCATCGAGTGGACGAATTACTTCGTTATTTAGAGATTTTTGTCGCTTAATCCTGATTAATATCCGCAACGGTGAAACAATCCGGCCCGGGAAACATCCATGGTAGCAAGCTTCCATCGATCTCTCTTCCCGCGGCAGTTTGTAGTTTCAACGCGTTACCTATTAACCAACGCTCGAAGCGAGTGATCAAAGTATGAATCGAAACAAATGTTGATAAACGACGACGTGAACACGGTCCGGAGTCGGGGAAATTTTCAAACTGCGGTCGATAACGTGCAATTTCCGCGACTGACAAGATGGATGCGTTGATCATTTTTACTTGGGAAGCGTCTTCCGAGATGAGCCTGGGAAAGTCGAAGCGCAGGATTTGTTTCTCTTCTTAGAGGGAGAAATATGATCTTCGAATCCGTCTAATGATAATCTAAAGTTCGCCGTGGGAGCCGGAACTCCGTGTTGCTCGTGAAGAAGTTTCAGCAAGTTCTACTGCCGTGGAAAAAAATCTCCCGTCGCGAGATCGCGTTTACGCTAGCGGAACGATCACGATTTTCGTGTACAGTTTCGACGGAGAAGTGAAAGAGTTTTTGAAAGGGTCTGTAGGATTTTCTTTCTCGATAATAAAATAATGGTTGGCGATTAATTTTAGTTCTACGAACTTTCGTTTGAAATGAGAATCGGCAGTGTCCTGTAATCATTTTTGTGCTATTAAAAATGAGATTCTACAAGCTACTTTTGAAAGAAGAATAAAAATAATATTTATTCAATGTAATCTTTAAGCGCTTCTTTTACATGTTATAATTCTATTATTTTATGATTCTGTGAACTACTCTTGAAAAACTGTTCATTTGACTACTGCTTTTTTATAAGTAAAAATAGTAACTCGAAAATATTAATGATTAACCGTACCAAAATATAAGAGTACGATAATAGAACAATTCCAAGAAAAGAAAATTAATTATTGTCATTTCCAAAGTAAAAGCACTTAAACCTGCAACAAATTAATGAAACTAATGTATTTAATATTCAGTCGAAGTTATTCGAGCGTGAATAAATTGTTGGCGCACAGTACGTTAACAGGAAAGTTTAAAAGGGAAAGCTCGTGAAAACTTTCGCGTGTATTATTAATTAGATTAGCTCGCCCTTCACGTGTATCAACCTAATTTCATCCACCCGAACGTGACACGCTCGTGAATCTTCCATGAACACTTTTGTAACCGGGAGCCGTAAAAATGAATTAACAATTGCAATTTTCGCTAGACACCCGAGGCATAATTACGCGTGTCATTTACATTCCGTGCGGCCGGACGTACGCGAATTTAACACTGGCTTGCCTGCAGTTTCCGCGTACGTAAAAGGGTCGCCCTGGGCACTTTCACTCACGCGTACCTTTCTCGTTACCTGTTACTTTTTGAGGACTTGTTATGCTCATTATATATGGAGATTTTAAAATAACAGATTCACTGTAACGTTTGTAAAATGCCGGAAGCGTGTGTACGAGACAGCCGCAGTAGAATAGGTACGCGCTAGACAGACGCAGTAGAATAGGTACGCGTCAGACAGCCGCGGTAGCATAAACTAACTTTTTTGTTAATATCTCCTTAATGAAGCTTCGGAGAACATTTTTGCTAAGGAAAAAGTTGTTTCAAATCACTCCCCGAACCTCCTCCCCACCTTCAAGGGCCTGCAACATTTTTGGGACACGCTGTATGAAAATTTAATGTTGTTATATATTATTGTAAATATGATATATTCATAAGCATGTACATATATATATATATATATATATATATATATATATATATATATACATAATAATGATAGTATTCGTGTATAGTATTCACATAGCATCCTTGTACAAAATGCGGAAAGCAAAGACGAACGAAACAAACGAAACAGATTCATTTAAATAATTACAAACATAGTATGAAGATATAAATTTATTATAAAATATATCTGAATTATATATATATATTTTTTTTTTCCTTAAATATATATTCTATACATTTTCTCGACTGGAAAGCACATGCATTTGCTCGTAAATGTTGCAACGAAAAATTGTAAAGAAAGTTCCCCTTTAGTTCCGTGTTCTTTGAACGTCGTGCTTCGGGTGCCACGCGATTGTTCCATGTACGGGCATTAAATCCTAAGCTGAATGTTAAAAACTCTCCATCTTCCGTGCCGGATCGACGTTAAAATGTGTCTTCCCGTGAGAGAACTCGGATTTCCGCGAAAGTTCGCTGAAAGTAGAAGTTGGCGCGGCACCGCAAAAAGTCGTAATAAAATGTTTAACGAATACAGCAACTTAGAGTTTCCTTCTTTTTTTTTTCGCTTTCGCCGAGAACCATTATTCAGCGAAACCGTCAAATTTAGCGTCTGAAATACTTTGTTTCGTCCCAGTCGCGCGTAACTTTGGGCTCGGATACCTCCCCCGCCGATGTTGTTAGGCTCTATACATACGAAAGCCTCGGTGCGCGGGACCGGTAAAAACAAATAACGAAACTTCGGATGGTTATTCGGAAAGTTTCATTATTTTCGAACGAGAGCGTGCCAAGAAATTCTATTAAAATAATAAGAACTTAAACGGGATACCGCCGCCGTGAAACGTATATGGAACGCTATGAAAGTAATTCGTGGCAAAGTAAAGAATTCTCCAACGTTCACCGAGGAATTTCGTTCCGTCCTCTCGTAGCCTCTCTTCTTCATTATTGAACGGGACTTTCTGGCTCGCGTGTGATCGAATTAATTTCCTTTATTTATTTCGTCATTTCGTTCTTTTTTTATACAGCATAATATAGTGTCATTCTACGCGTTTAAATTTACATTAAAAATAAGTTGGTTCTAGAATACTCTACTCGTATTTTTTAAAAAAATAAGAATTACAATTATTATCAGGACTAAATAAATATTTTATTCAGAAGTTGCCACTATACTCTTCATACGAAAATTTACAATAAAAGGAAGTTGGTTCTAGAATACTCTTCAATTTTTTTTTTTAATAAGAATTGCAATTATTATAAGGATTAAATATTATATTCAGAAGTTGCCACTATACTCTTCATACGAGAATTTACAATAAAAGGAAGTTGGTCCTAGAATACTCTTCAATTTTTTTTTTTTTAATAAGAATTGCAATTATTATAAGGATTAAATATTTTATTCAGAAGTTGCCACTATACTCTTCATACGAAAATTTACAATAAAAGGAAGTTGGTCTTAGAATACTCTTCAATTTTTTTTTTTTAATAAGAATTGCAATTATTATAAGGATTAAATATTTTATTCAGAAGTTGCCACTATACTCTTTATACGAAAATTTACAATAAAAGGAAGTTCTATGATATTCTTTATTTATTTAATATGACAATGATAGTTATTGTAAGAATGAAACCAATATTTTGTTTAAAAGTCGTCGCTATTCCGAAATAGTACCACCACAAGGTTTCTAAAATCGTACCAGTAGGATTTATGAACTCATGCATAACATGTTCGCTGCTACGTATGTAGCTTAGAATGCGGGTTATGCGACACGTAAAGAAAATATGATCCAGTGCATAAGATGTGAATTATGCGTTCTTGAAAGTTATGAGGGGTATGAAAATGACACCTGCATCTATTATTATTCCACGTTCGACTCGAAAACGAATACAAATACGTTGCCTAGTAATTATAAAGATTAAACAAAAAATTTTCTTCAAAAGTGACAGAAAATATCCATTATTTAAAATTATGTCACAAAGTTTCCCACCATTTTTTTTTAGGATTCTTCAATGCTACAATAAACTCAACAAAATATTTTTATTTTGTATTAAAGTATAAAACAGGCATATTTGTATAAATCACAACTCTATGCTAGACATTTTTATGATTTACTTTTCTATTGCGATAAATACCAAGAAATGAAACGGTTTACACGAAAATACACGAAAAATATAAAGAGTTAAAAATTTCGTAGCTCCTATAAAACCCACTATAGGAATCGAAATCGATCTTCGTTCCCTCGGCGAAAAAGGGAGCGAATATTAACTACTGACGGGGATATCCTAGTCTCGATAAATAACGACTATGAGGTGCCATTATTACTGAAAACTTGGAAAATGAGATACTTGTGGGCTTAAGCAACTGCAATATTCCTAAACTCTCACGCGCTAAGCGTCTTTCGGGGCAATTTAACTACGAAGTTCACCTCAATGCCCGCTAAAGTGGAAATAAAACACCGGGAAGGCCGAGCCCGTTTGTTTTACCATAACTTCGCTGACGGTGCCGCAACTACCGCCGCGGGGGCCCGGGCGAATTTATTTCCCATGCCGCGGGACGACTTTGTGATCTAAGAGAGGGAATGGTTGCAAAGAGGTCCCATCGGAACGTTCGAGTGAAATGCATCGTCGTAAACTAGTCGTGCTTTATATTAGCGATGTCAAACGCCGAATGTGGTGAAAATATTCTCGGTGCTGGATATCGGATCGGCCCATAAGTCACCTTGTTCCTCACTTCGCGATACTCTCCAGGAACGTGGCTAAATTTTTTTTCTTCTCGAGGATGGGTACGAGGTGTAAAATGTACAGGAATTTATGAGCGAGCTGATACGAGTCATGCGTCGACATAAATTCTTCTTCGACGCGTTCCGGAGCATTTTGGCACCGTTTCCGAGACATTTAACCCTACCACTTCCCAGCGAGCTCGCATTCATTCTTCCGAAAGGAACGCCTTTTCCTGCGGTGCGCGAGGAAAGTAGGACGTACCTATATTTATCGAAAACGAGGGGAATTTGTCTAACGTTATTTTCTTTTCTGTCATGGTAGCAAGATGTGTCATGGCGTACGAGAGGTAAGGTGAATGCAGGTTGATGGTGTAGAGGTACTACTGGGGGTGTTATTCCAATGGAGGGCTCTCTTAAGATGAAAACGGTATGATATATATTCTACTTGTATAATTTATACAATGACTGGTATTGAAATTTACATAAGATAGAATATAAAATAAAATTAATGGTATGATATATATTCTACTTGTATAATTTATACAATGAGTGGTATTGAAATTTACATAAGATAGAATATAAAATAAAATTAATGGTATGGAATGTATGTGATTTATATAATTTATACAATGAATAGTATTTATATTTATACAGGATAGAATATAAAATAAAATTAATGATATGGAATATATCTGATTTATATAATTTATACAATTAATAGTATTTATATTTATACAGGATAGAATATAAAATATAATTAATGGTATGGAATGTATGTGATTTATATAATTTATACAATTAATAGTATTTATATTTATACAGGATAGAATATAAAATATAATTAATGGTATGGAATATATCTGATTTATATAATTTATACAATGATTTGTATTTGTATTTATACAGGATAGAATATAAAATAAAATTAATAGTATGAAACGTATCTAATTTATATAATTTATATAATATATTATATTTACATTTACGGAGAACAAAATATAAAACAAAATTGAATAAGGGAACCACGAAACCGCCCTTAATTTGTTGAATGTTGCAATTATGATAACAACATCATAGTTATATAATGCGAAACAAGATTAAATTTAACATTTTTAACACAATTTCTCTGCTTCTACAATCTATCGAATCACCAATTGCAAGTATACCATTTTTAAAACCAGTCACTGCTACACAATTGATAAAAGACTATCTAACTATCTATGTATATTTCTAATTACGACCACGTCACTACTAAATTAAACTACTTCCGTACCACTAGAAACTTCCTCAAACTCGTTAGAAACTTTTTCGTCGAACGGCAGCGATAAACACCGTTCAACACGTAAGAACGTTCCGAACCGTAACGAGAACAGGAAACTGTTTGCGTACGCGTCGCCCTGTTTATTGAATTCGTGTTTGGTATTTTGTCAGCGTTGTTTTCTATGTAAATCGTCCGCCGCGGAAGTACGCTGGCGCGGTTCAAGCGTGCGTTTGAAATTTGCATGAATGATACATCTCCCTATGTCGCTAAATTGAACAAGTTACTGCGCCCGGTATCGTCTCACGCGG
The DNA here is from genome assembly GCF_026283585.1 of Hylaeus volcanicus. Taxonomy (NCBI): domain Eukaryota; kingdom Metazoa; phylum Arthropoda; class Insecta; order Hymenoptera; family Colletidae; genus Hylaeus; species Hylaeus volcanicus. The sequence goes on along the minus strand of NC_071981.1, from coordinate 3,077,898 downwards.
GATGCATTAAATTGAGTTATACCGATGTACTAAATACAGGGTGTCCGGTAAATCGTGGCGCAAGTAACGAGACGGTGACGTCCCGTGGGAAACATAAACGAGCTGGAAAATATAAAATGCATTGCTTCGGAAAAGTTGCGTGGCATTCCAGTCCTGAACCGAACCGTGAACTCAAATCTTGGTCGCATCGAACTCGAGTGGCGACTAGCAGGCGCCTTGTATATTATTCTTAGAGGTTCGAACTATCACTATGCGGTGCAATAATACCAAATATTTTAATAACCATATTTTAATAAACAGAGAGCAGTATACACATACACACATATTCACAGACAAACTTTAAAAAAAAATTTGAATGGTATCCATGTCTTACACCAGCGCCATATCAAACTTCATGCTGGTTTGATAAACCATTCCCGTGTGGCAAACAAATCCAAACAAGCACAAACAATTTCACAACAAATTCTTTTACTATCTTCAGCTCCGTACCTTGAAACATAAATGGAGAATTAATGTTAAATTTCACCGATAGCAACGTTTTCCTTTGGTTGCATCCGATATCAGCCGCATATATAGTAATACAGTAATAACACGGCGAGTTCGTTATGGAAAAGAAAAGAAAAACGAAAGCCACGACGAAAGTCTGCTTTTAGCCCCAACACGACGCGATAGCAAAAAGAAATGGCGTAACGATGAAGAGGGATAAACCCGCGGTGCTCTGTCGCTGGAGTTCATCAGTCTATCCGCTAAATATATTTAGCCGGGGGGAGGTGAGGCGGGGTAGAGGGGCGATTTGTGTGCAGTTTCATATTCTGTATGAGCATTCGCCAGTCCGCTTGGCGCGAGCATACGCTCGTTTTATTTGCTCGAGGAATTTCTGCCTGAAAGATAGTTTACACAGGACCAGGTGGATGCGTATGAAACCGCACGGAAGCGGCGCGTTCGATAAATTTCGTGACCCGTGGGCGATAAAATTTATGCCTCGAGGTAAATGGATATCCGCGCTTGCAAGAAAAATTCGGCACACTTGGAAGTCCGGCAAGTTTCGAAATTCCCTCGAAATACACTTCGAGCTAATAAGCTGGGATACGTTACGGGGTGGGGCAATGAAACCTTGTTATCGGTGAAAACTACCCCTGCGAAGAAATTGGGTTTTCATTGTGGTTGTAAACATTTGCGATGCTGGAAAAGAAATCGCAAGAAAAAAATAAAGAGTCGTATGATTTTCGATATTCTGCTGTGCGCTGAGGGAGAATTTTTGAATAATAAAGTGGCTTGAGAGTTCTTAGGAAAATGTCGGTCGGTATGACGTTTTTCTTTTTCTATTTGCATGCATGAAAAGTGTTTTGAATGATTAGAAATCATGTATTGCGTGTAAATAGGGAAGAATTGTTTTATATCAAATGTATTTGATGTCCTTTTAGGTTTAATTAATAGAAAAAATGCACTTTACAAATACACTTCAAGTATGGACCTTCTGTATGCACATCTATAAAATATCGTTACTGGGTGGAAAATTGTTACTAATTGTTAGTCCTTCTTCCAGGGACAGAGACGCTATAAAAATGATTTAATACTTGCATGTTATTTATACCCATGTTACAACACTTATAGAAGTTCCCTGTTCTAGGATGCAAAGATATATAAAATATTGAAGCATGCCTAATACGTTTGCGCAACAATCTGCTGTAAGGAGTTCGTTGAATATTCTCAAAATCGTCTGGAGCTGCCGCTTCGCCCTGGGGGGAACGTCGAGCGCAAAGGGTTAAACGAAAGGCGAACACGACCCCAAAGGATCAAACTCGATTTAACTATTTTCGAAAGATTCGCAGAAGCGACGAAAAACGTGGTCGTTAAATTCTTCGGGATCTTTCGAAAAGAAAAGATTCGATTCGATCGCTGGACCGTGTCTTTTGTTTGCTCAAACGACTACTCTAACGAATTGAGCCATTCGAGTCGCGGATGGGTTCCATCTTCCTGAGCCTCGGTTCCCGAAATGGCCTCAGCCGGTAAAATAGTGCTTAAATCCACGCGGTACCCGAAAGCGGATAATCTAAAAGGTGTCGCCTCGACACTCGATAAACTTCGACTTTAGCTCGAAGCCTCAGTTTTCCGGTGTGATGAAAAATAGAACTTCAGCTCCGTGACCTGTATCGAAAAGAGGAAGAATTTTCAACACGCAACTGTTTTGCATCCGCTTGACTCGCAAATACTTCTGCGGGTCAAAATGGAACGGTACAGGGGATGTATGCTCCGACCTGTCTTTGAATTTCCCTTCGAGCGATACAAACGTAAATGTCGTTGGTTTCTGGTGACGCTCGAGAACTTCAACATCATTGTCCAAATTCTAATTTGAATTCGCCATTTGAGAAATAATGAATAAAAGATTCGCCCAGACGCTTACTCTGGGTTTATAGACTTAACCATAAAGAAGAAGAAGAAGAAGAAGTGCGCAGAGGACGAAGTTAATTAGAGTACTTCGGAACGTCAAATTGTATTTTACTATGCAAATTGTAATCGTATGTATACACGAGTGTTCGTAACATTCTGGAAAAGTGTAATTGGAAAATTAAAAATAAAAAGCTACAGTCAGAAATAATTCGAATTAATTATTTGCAGAGAAAATTCAGAAAGGCAAGTGTACTTTCAATGTTTCTCTCCTAGCCTTGAAAATATCTCTTGAAAATGAAATTAATGTTTCTATAACGCACTTCCACTCTTCCAGTTCATTATACAATTAATTCTGCGTTATGAAAAATTCATCTTTATTTCCCTCTCTACAAAGTAAAGCTGGAAATGCAAATGTTGGAAACTTCCGCGCCACACTTTCCATACACAATATGCAAACTATTACAAATACGCTTGTCTTTCTCAGTCGTATGTTACGTTTAATACGTCCTCATTGCACAAATCTCTTTACAAACAATTACGTATTCTACGTTATTCATCACCAGTGTATTTATATTAAAAGAGATGTATAAAATACACGTTAAGACAACAAACATTTAAATATATTCTCACTTTATAACCGTTCCAGTATATTTCTTGTTCATAGACATTAACTCAATATCAAAACATTTCGGGTTGGAAAGTCAAAGAAAAATACGCAAAGTTTAATTAAATTTACTGATAATTTTACTCGACAACCTTTTATGTAATCGTAATATACTTTTGTACGAACCTCGCCAGCTTGTAAAAATGCACAGTGGCGTCATCGAGCTCTCTTTTATGCAATTCTGTTTTAAAAAAGACAAGTATGCTGCGGTAGCATAGGCTACGCGCTCGGCAGCCGCAGTAGCATAGGCACTAGACGCGCTAGACAGACACAGTAGCATAGTAGCATAGGCACGAGGTTTTCTGTTACTATCTCCTTAACGAAGCCTCGGACAACATTTTCGCTAAGGCAAAAATTGTTTCAAATCACCCTCCGGACCCTTTCAAGGACCTCCAACATTTTTGGGACGTACCTTTGTCAGCCTTTATATATTTTTATATCTCGAGATTGCTTTATTACGCAATTGTAAAATTTGATATGGTGACAACTTCGTATGTGTGATATCGATAGCATTAAAATTTTGTTCAACAATTTGCTGTACAGAATGACACGGAATAAGAGGAATTTTTGGAAAGCATAGTGCCAGCACCTCAACAAATAATTCCTATTCCTTTCTAATTCCTTCTAGTATTCGCTTCCATCAATTAATCCTTGCCACGTGTGCGTGTTGCGGGAGCGGATCAAGAAATTAAAGGCGTTGGCACCGCGATGCATCCAACCAGAGCGTTGAGCCTGTCTAGGAAACAAATCAATGTATAAGATAAGCAGAGGTAACACCTGGCGAAGGCGCGAAAGCACGAAAGTTATGTGCCGCGAGATTTCATGATGTACCCAACCACGAAGCTCCTCGTGCTTTATTACCGTGCTTAAATGTTATATTGCACTCATACGGCGCAGTGTGTTACGAAGTGTCCATGCGCCAGAATCCGCTGTGAAAATATTTACACTTCCGTATCGGGACCTGCATTAAACTGCAAACATGATTTACGCGTGCACGTGTACGTGGAAATTTTACATTTACACCTACGAAACGGTACTACGTTTCGCGAGTGTAATATTATTAACGTTAGTCTCGTGATTTTAGCATTGAAAGCTATGTTGAATGGTTCCCACTGGTACATTTCTGCGATGTTTATAAAACATGTGACATTTTTTTGATATATGGAGGGTGTACTGTGTGTGATTAATTAATTATACAGGGTGAACTAAACTGATAATGTCTCAATTATCATGGATACAAAAATATCGAAACATTTGGAAGCAAAATTTCTACTTTCGCTCGCAAATTTGATTAAATTTTCATCGTAAAAGTTACATTTATTACAATTTAAAATTGAAAAGGAGAATTATCAAGAAATTGTACTGTTAATAAAACTCGAAATACAAAAGAAATACTTGTATTGTACACGTACTTGTTTGAATTGTGAACGTCACGAAGTGAAATTTCAATTTTCATCCATAAATTTTACTTTTTTTTCCCCGAAGCTAACAACTTTCCAATAATAAAGGGACGTTTGCTGAATGGGCATGGGAAATTTCGAATCGATAGAAGTGCCAGTTCGCGAGATATTTCGCCAACGCGGCGAAGAAACACAGTTTCAAGAGAAACGCGTTTGAAGTTTTCAGCTGGCAGCTCGGCGGAGCTGAACTGAAGTGCCTATTTCTCCTGTATTTTGCGATATTTCCACGATTGGTTTTAGAGGCATATTTTCGAGATAACCGGCTTACGCACACGCGACAAAGAGGAATCGGTTCCTTTTTGAGGGATGAACCAGATAAAGAAAGACACGAGTTAGGATATTATTTTTTAGATGGAGAATTCAAGTCCTATCATAACATTCAGCTGTTTTTGGCTAATCCAGAAAAGATGAAAACAGTAAAGCGATTCGAGAAATGTTATAAGTTCTAAGTATTTTCAAAACTTAAACAAAAATAATGAAGAATTAAACGAATAATATGGGCACTAATCTGAAACATGTGGTAACATCTGGTTGTTATTTTACAAAATATTTGCACGGACCAAGTACCGTAAAGTTTACAGTAATAAATTAAAATATCGAATATACTCGTGCTACGTTGGACGAATTCCCCGTTGCTTTAAATGATTATTCAATCGACTCGTACTCGAAAAGAGAAAAATTATTTCATCCCAGTGCAATTAACTTTCCAGAAATTAATTAAAGTGATGAGAGAAACGTGCGACGTTTGACACATTCATGTGTCCTCTACGTAATTATCCAATCAACTCGTATTTCGACAAAAGATTCACTTTGCCCAAGTGCGATAAATTTAGCAATAACTAATTAAGATATCGGAAAAGGGGGCTGAGTTCGATGACTTCCCTTTGTCGTGTTTATTGAATAAGCTCGTTGCCATTTCAAGAAACAATTTGTGCCGAGCAGTTGCAATAAATTGTACAGGAGCGTGCAATAAACAAGCCAAGAGAAATTCTTTTCTACAAAAGAAATTCTTTCCTGTTTAGTAAAAGTCTTCCGCAGCTGCTTACAAATTACAATCGTGCACGAAGTGCGATCAATTCAGTCAGACATTAATATACTCTTTCATTATTTTAAGGAAGGAGAATACAAACGCGATAAACAATTAAGTTTGTTCGCTCTAATTATTTTATGATTATTTTTGTAGTATTTACACAGAATTGCTAGATTAACCAAGATGGCGCCTCAATTAATTATTTGTACGAGCTATCAGAACCAAATTCACGGTGAAATCTTATTTGGAAGAGCGACACGTTCCTCCCTTCTTGGAGAAACCACTAACCACATTTCGCTTTCTCCTCCGATGAATAAATCATGGCTCAAACTCGAGAAAGACATGAAACACTCAAATACCACCAACAGAACAAACGAACAATTGTATATACCAACTTCTCCTTAACTGCACATCAAAACAAACATTCCTAAAAATAATTAATCTAGTAGTTGATTAATGAAACAATAACACGTATTTTACAAGAATTAGTTCTACTTGTTACAAATATAATATAAGAGTTCGGTAAATGTGCATACAGGACACACATTCTTTTGCGTTAAATTTGTAGAATTAACAAAATTTACTAACATTTATGACAATAGAATTTGATAGGATTTGATTTAGTAGAATTTAATAGAATTTATTTTACTTTGAAAATATTATTACATAATCTCTACTTTCAGTATATTTTGTTATATTTATTCATGCTGTGTGCACTTGGTAGTTTCTAACACATTGATATTTCCTGTAAACGTACAAAACTCCGGAGTCCAGTAATTACAATCAGACGTACAGCGCGTTAATGATTGAATTACTATAATATTCACACTACTGTATGTATAGTCGTATTCGTTAGAGAATTCGTTAGAGTAGATGTGCGTCAAGTTAAATGGCGCCATGAAAATTACTCTCCTTCAACTAGCACTTGCGACATTAATTTGCCGTAAAAGCAGCGGTGCACAAGTCGCGAGTAGAATCATCGCTCGCGATCCGTGGCGCAACATCAAATTTAATGTTTGCGGTATGTAAACTGCGCCATTGAAATCTCTCTCGAATGAAGGCCTGCGAGACGTGTCGGACGAGGAAAATTGCGCATCGGTTAGAAAGCCCAGCGCAGCTTCTCGCGCGACCATCGCGATGAACAACTGACTAACGTGGAAACTTGTCCTCGCAGATGAGAGCCACTTCAATTTACCTGGCGCACTATTCAGCTAGGTCAGCCTTAAAATCAGGAGAATTATTAGGAATAATTAAACTCGCTACTGGGTTTTGGAGTAGAACGAATGTTTAATTAGGAGGATAGAAAATGAGAATGAATGTGCAAATTAATTACATATAGTTAGATTCACGAATAGTTGTACCTTTTATGTTTATTGAAAATGTTTGTCTAAATTAAATAATAGGTGTGACGATTTTAAATAAATGTTTCGTTATAAATATGTACATGAATGAACTCTACACATTTTTATATGTTAATAATAAAGGTTTGTTTGTGACATCGAACCTATCATTTGATTAATACTAATGACTTCAATCAAAAAACATGGAAGGTACAAATTACTGAATGACAATTTAATCAATTAGAACGGCTGAAGCTTTAACGAATCCATGTATCGATTAATTTTATGAATACAACGAATTCAATCGTTTGTATCGGGAGAAAATTAAACAAAAATTCAATTAATCAGGAAGGTCGAAATGCTGATGAATATGGAGATGGCGATATGGAGCATTTAAATGCAGGAAACGAGCCATAAAGAAGCCAACGTTATTACAAGATGAGTTTGCATTCATAAAAATGCGATCTGAGGGATTCAGTTTGCCGTGAACCTTTCGATGAGGTTTCACATAAAAGTGAACGCAATTCCTTCAATTTCTGGCCGGCGCAAGAAAACTCAGTTGATGCGGAAAACTGAGGTAGGTAATTAGCTGGTTTATTCGTCTGTGTACAAAGAGTAGGTCAGTTATCGTACGATGTTGCTCGGGAGCCAGCGATTCAAGTTGTGATTATATGGGGCCATAATTATAGAACTGTAAGCAGACGAGTGCTAACGGATAATCCTGCAATCTTTCCTATCAATTGATTTTTTGTATTATTATTTGTATATTATTCTAACAAGCTCAGCGCTCAACATATTCTTACGCGAATGTAATTTCCTTGTCTCAACTCACGAAAGAGTTAACACGAGTTTCGGTCGAGAAAATCAGTAAGTCGTTGTTGAATGGGCCAATAAAAAATTGTATTAACTCGGTTCTCCATTATCACTTGGTTTTCATTGCGATTACCTGACGTCGTAAAAGTTTCATGATTCGGAAGACGTTCCATTCAAAGCATTCGCCATTCAACGCGAGATGAATATTGATTTCTTGATCGGTGGCCTATCATCAGGGTAACGTCGAAGGATACTTATCGAAACTTCGAAAACGCGCATAACCAATAGCTTTTCAATTGGAACGCCGAATCGTTGCGGTTCGGAGCAGCGAGTAATCTGTACGGCTTACAAATAGCATAACTCGATGAGGATGTCATTGTTCGTTGGTGACCTTTCCCGATCGTCATTAAATTCTACACGAAATATTTTCATAACCTTTGATTTGAAAATAATTATAACTATAAGTTTTCATTTTCATGTTTCATTGTCGAGTTGATTTTATTCATACGGAATTCTATAAAAATTCGTAGCGTTGTACGAGGGCAGTTTCATTATTTCTTTATTCCATAAAAAATTAACGTTTCCTTCGATTGGATCAGTCTGATCCAGGAGTAAATTGGGTACGTTTTATTTCCTATCCCTTTTTCAGGTTTATTAAAACGATTCGTAATTTAGAAATGTAGAAAAGGAATGAAGTATGATCAGTGAGTTAGGGCGATAGAGACGAACGAGGAGCATAAGTAAAAATCCTGATTAAAATAAGAAGTATGAAATATATCGTTAGATGTATAATTAATATTTTAAGAATATATGTACTCAATTGTTGTGACATCATAAAATATAAATGTTCGATTATGGATCTTGCTAAATACTAGCTTCTGAAATAATAGTATACGAAATATATCGTTAAATGTATAATTAATATTTGAAAACCATCCATACTTGTTGAAACAACACAGAGTATACATTTCAGATTGCAGAAAATTTCCGTACAAATTTGAAAACGTACATTAACATGCATTAATATTATAAATATTCATTTCTTAATGGACGTCCAATAATCACAAAAATAATACGGTACAATTAATTCAGAACGTTTTAAAACGCGCATGAATAGTGGATTACCAATCGAAAGCTACATTAATCGTCGGTGTTCGCGTTCGGGTGATAATAAATAATACGTGCAGGCTCAGTAGAATTTCACGCGTACATCTTCGCGCGCTGGCGTACTGCACGCTCTTTATCGATCATTCATAAACATCGCGCGAGGACGTTGGTTACGATGAAATTTACCGGAAGCAATAGCAGGACCGAAACGGTCTGAATTAACTATAAAGTTCTTAATGTAGCCATTTAACGTGCTAACACGGTCCGTTGAGTTTCATCTCTGTTACTTGTTTTAAGTAGTTTCCACCCTTTTCGATCTTTAGTCGGGGCTCGCGCCTTCTTTCCAGTGTCGGTATTTCATTAACAGAGTTCCCTTTTCGCTCCTTTAACGCTTTTCGCGCAACCGCTTTCTTTTCCTTTTCTCTCTGCCACGCTCGGTCAAGCATTAATCGTAACTTTTCTTATCGCTTACTCGCCTTTCGCGCGTTAACTTTGTTCCGTGCAATTTGTACATCCGCGTTTTCACGGTGACTAAGTGTGATCGAGCGAGCCGCTCGTTTGCCATGCAAATCGAAAGAAATATTCGAACGTAAATTACGCGATTAAGCGTTCGGTACGCCTATATAAGTTACGAGCGAAATATATCTTCGCGAGGGCCGACGGAGGCGATTATAATATTTGCAGGGAACGACAGAATAGCTGGCACGGTGTCGATTAGCAGGAGGACTCTCGTCGCTCGGCCATTATTGCTCTATCGAATTATCGTTCCGCAGCTTCGAAATTGAACGCGATACTCGATAATTTCGTGCACCATACTTCAACGAGCGCATTATGAATCGTCAAAGGGACTCTCGAAGAGGAGATACTTCTCGTTAAGGGCCCGTGAGTAACTCGGGTTTGTTGCGATCGCTGTTTAACGCGACGACAGCTAATTTTACATATCTAGAAATATCCTTCGTGTATGCTTACGGCAAAACAGTATGGTAGAAAATAGAAATATTAGCGCATTTGAGTTTTACTTTGCTTGTTTCACATGTGCCATTGTTTTAAATGGAACATTGCTATGAAACGTTCCAAACTACGATAATTTATACCGGAAATATTACTTTTAAATCGATTTAACTTTAATCATAAATACACAGAAAATGAACGAAAGTTATTTATTCGTGAATAAATTGAACAAGTCCAAAAATTCCTTCGTGCAAAACTATCGAAAAGCAGAAAACAATTTTCATTTGCAAAGGATTGATAACGAATGCTCACGCGAATTGTTTCCGTTCGTTTATAATTGGAGTGTTTCCGAAATAGCTCTGCAAGTTTTAGGACCTATGTATTTGGATATAGTAAATGTTTTCATCCTCCTGATGGAAGAAACTTTCCCTCAAAGTTTGGACGTACTTTTCAGGTTCTCCCTGTGCTTTCGGAGAGCAAATTTAGTACGTCTGTACTATTAACATATTTCTTGCTTTCGCGAATATTTTTGCTCCGAAGCTTCGATTAATCTGTCATCCAAGGAAAATATTAAATATTCATACATTCAACAAATATACACCAACGCGCAAAACTTAGCGGACAAACTTTTAAACGACTCAAAAACATGGAAGTGTTTAACCGATTGGAATTAAACTCCGTGAGAAGTAGTTTCGTAGTGTCCTCTGGGCGTGTGTAAAGTTACAATGGGCGAGGGTTGATGCGAAGTGGTTAATTCACCCCCCTAAATGGGAGGGTGTAGAAAAACGCCTCTTTGAAACAGGCCAGGGATGACGGAAGGAGTTGAAAAATTCAAGAAAACCTTTGGGGCGACTCTCCTTGATGCCCTCTAGAAAATGCACCCCTTGAAATCCCTCTCGGACAAACCCACCCCCCACAACCTCCCACCCCCTCTAAAATCCACAATTTTTAGACGACAGTCTCAATTTTGGACTCGATGCATTCTCTGGACTCTCCCTATTCCAGAAAATGCCATCGCCCATACCGTGCTCCCCATAGCCGCCCTTTGGGGGGGGGGGGACAGCTTGCAAATTTTCAACCCCCTTCGTAAAAAAACACTTCCACGCATCGGAGGGCGATGAAATTCACTATGTTTGTTCTCGATACGTTAAGGATGAATGCCGAAAAGGTCCCGTTTCGACAACTGCCCCCGGAGCTGAACGGAGGAGGGGGGGGCAGAGGTAGGGGTGGTCAACCCCCAAGTGTAAGAGTTGGAACGTTGTTTCGTTGCATGGATCGCATGTCCAATAGTCCAGGGACCTTTTCGGCATTCATCCTTAACGTATCGAGAACAAACATAGTGAATTTCATCGCCCTCCGATGCGTGGAAGTGTTTTTTTACGAAGGGGGTTGAAAATTTGCAAGCTGTCCCCCCCCCCCCCAAAGGGCGGCTATGGGGAGCACGGTATGGGCGATGGCATTTTCTGGAATAGGGAGAGTCCAGAGAATGCATCGAGTCCAAAATTGAGACTGTCGTCTAAAAATTGTGGATTTTAGAGGGGGTGGGAGGTTGTGGGGGGTGGGTTTGTCCGAGAGGGATTTCAAGGGGTGCATTTTCTAGAGGGCATCAAGGAGAGTCGCCCCAAAGGTTTTTTTGAATTTTTCAACCCCTTCCGTCATCCCTGGCCTGTTTCCAAGAGGCGTTTTTCTACACCCTCCCCTTTAGGGGGGTGAATTAACCCCGTTGCATCAACCCTCGCTCGTGGAACTTTACACACGCCCAGAGGACACTACGAAACTACTTCTCACGGAGTTTAATTCCAATCGGTTGAAAACTTGCATGTTTTTGAACCGTTAAAAAATTTGTCCGCTAAGTTTTGCGTGTTAGTGTAATATCATCCTGAAGCTGGATATCGCAAATTTGTATCGCTATGGCGGAGATAAAAATTACAAAATATGTTTTCAAATATCAATGTTGCGAGTACGCAACGTACAAAGTGGAAAGGTTTTCATAAGTTTTTCATAACCGGGAATAGAATTTGAAGCGACGTGAATTCAACGTCAGCAGGCGCGAATGTGTTGATAATAATATTTTCCAAAAAGGCTCCGAGTCCATGACCCCTTTCGTCGGTGTTCACTGTGTATATTACGCACGAAAAGGTTTCGTGGTATTCTAAGGATTAAATGCAACGGAAACGTAATTCCTCGACAAACTTTTCGTTTGAATAGACGCGTTGGAAACGTAAGTTACAGAAATATGGTAACTTGGAATAGAAAGTTGATTATTACGTCTGAAATCGTAACGTTTCGTCGTCTGGAAAAAAATATTCCCTGTTCTACATACTCTGCAATAAATTTTATAAATTATTCTGGTTCCTTGCTAAAATCCAGTTCAATATTTTGCAAGACACGTTAAGGTCGAGAAATGCTTAAATAAAAATCAGTAACGTGATGCATTCTTGCAGATGTTTAAACACTCATTTCGTAATATTTTCCATCTGAATATAAGTGAAAGAACATTTAATAACAATATATGTCCTTATTCGTAACATATAAAAATAATTTTCATGAAATATGTTCTGTCTTCTTCAGTATGAATTGAAAAATTCAAATAGCCTTCCTGATCTGCGTAATAAATTCTGTTGAATATTACTATTATCATTTAATTTGAGCACTTGGAAGTATCTTGCAAAATTTGTAACCAGAAAGTGTGCCACGCTATTGATATGTAAAAAGAAAAAAAATAACTTTGAACAAAGGACGCTCAGTTAACCGTTTATAACATCAGAAAGAATTGACATTTTTATTCGAGAACAGTTCTCGAGCAGCATATCTCTGAGCAGTTCTACTAACATTTTGTAGAGAAAGAAGAAATAATTTTTTTGTATCGTATCTAACACTTAATTCAGATCAGCTCGATGTACGTATCAAAAGTTTCTGCGGCGTAAACCATAGGCCAATTGCGCAGCTTGTTACTTGCCTTATCAATTAACGACAAAATACATAAAAATATTAATGCGCCTGAATTTTCCGTCTTTCCCCGAGATCCGTTAATTTCCCATCTGAATTACTAATTATTTCAATATCGTGTTACATTCCGAGACAACGTTCCTCTCGAAATTCTCGAACGGGTCAAAGTAATCGCGCTGCGTGATCCCGTACGACAAATACCAACCATTTAGTTCTCCCGAAGATTTGTTAATCGACAAAGGACCGTTCGGTACACGCGTTACGTCCAACGATGCGACGATCACGATGCATGTACGACGAAATGGGTTCGCCGCGGTGTAAAGCGAAACGTAGCAGCACGCGGGAGCGAAACGCAAACACTGGGAATTGGTTCCGCGCCGGTGGTTGTAACAGGCGCGCGTAGGAAATCGAGAACCGTGTGTACATACTCACCAGTTCTCACCAGCAGGTTAAGTAGGATGGATAGCAGAAGGCTGGTGGCCCGGTATCCGTGTATTATGATCATCAGCCACCTCGATACGTTGGATCCCGCGTCGTGCCATAGACCCGTGCCCTCGTGTACCATATTTTTCCTCCTCGCCTATTCTCGCCCACCTTGCCGCTGATTGCCTCCCCCTCGCCTGGCCTCATTCACCACCCCTTCACGAAACCGCCGCGACCCTTCGAGAAGCTCGAATCAACCGGATCGAGAGGCCTCCGCGTCCAGAAAGCTCACTCTCTCAACCCAACCGACGGCATTCCTCGCGTACGGCGTTCGTCTCCTCTTGTGCAACGGTTGTTGCAAGGGAGGAGATCGATTGGTCCAGCAGCGCGTAAAAGTTTGCCGGGAAGACGGTTACCAGCGACTCGGGATCGATTCCGGCCGTAGATATTGCTCGAGTTTATGGAGTTCGAGGCGAGTCGTTTGGCAACTATCGTTAACGACGAATATATAAAGTTGCATCGACCCGACCTCTCCCCCGGTCGCCACGGTCAGAGGCCGATCTCGTGGTTGGGAGAACTCGGGAGGATACGTGTCAGAGGTGCTCCGTCTTATCGAGATCCCGAGAGCTGTAGGTCGCCGAACGCTCCACGGTCCTGGCAAGTTGCTTGTCGACGGGTAGTTGGTATTGTTCGAGGCACTCCCGTTCCCTTTCCTACCGGATGCGCGGAGAACAAGCCTCCATGGAAGATACACGTGTCGAAACGCGTTCCTCTGTCTGGAGATATCGTCGCAGTCTGCGGAACACCGTCGGACGATATTCTATGGGTGTAAAGCTAATGGTGCGCCTCTGGGCGAAAGGACTTTCTTGCCGACTCCTCGTTCGGCGAGCGAGCGAGCCTCATTCACGAGGGTACTGCGGCGCAACCGAGTACGTTATCAGAAATACAGGACGCTCCGGGCCATAGAATACGGGGAACGTTCCAGGAGCCCTCCTCTTTCTCGAGTGGCTTTCAGCGTTCCTCGCGTCCCCGCTGTTCCACAGCCAAAGGCTACCTCTCTCTCTCTCTCTCTGATTTTCTTTTTCTTTTTTTCTTTCTCCCCCGCCCCGTAACAGCGAGCAGAGACACTGCGTTCAACCACCGGGAAAAGATTTTCCCTCGAGTATTAGCGCGATCTCGCGGAAGTTTCGATGGTTCCGTGCGGCGAGCATATAAAGAGTTTCCTCGTTTAATTTTCACCGTGAACAGCGCGTCTCTCGATTCCCGGCGTTCCTTTACGCTCGGCCGCGTTCGCCGTGGGCCGCGATTACGCGCCGGGTTAGCGGCCCTGTCTCCTCTCGACCGTCTTTCGTTCTTTTTAATTGGCGACGCGGACGTGTCACGGGGAACTGCGGAAATTCACGGGTCCCGCGCTCACTTTCCGAGGATATTACGGCCGCGACGCAACGACGCGAAACTCGACGATCGTTAGGTGACACGGCTAATATCCCGCTCGGAGCGAACCCTTGTCTCGCCAGACTTCTCCGTTTTCCCTCGTTTCGCTCCCAGACGTCTCTCGACCGTTTCCAACGTGCCGTCGCTTCGCGACTCGTTCGCGGTGCTAGCTTTCCGTCGTCGCTCGTTTCCGCCGCTCTGATCCGCCCCGCGGCGGTTTTCAGTCGTTGGTTTCGCGGCTGGGAGAACGCCGCGGAAGATTTGCCAAAGAATTTCGCGGGTACCCGGTTACGTGGATATTGCGCAAGTTTGTGGAACGCCGTGGCGGGCTTGGACCACGGGGCTCGACGGCCGTGTCCCTGGGGATCGGTGGGAACCGCGGGCCACCCTTTCAGCCTCGTCTCCTGGAACGTCCGCTCGAGCAGACATACAAGGACGCGCGCGCGCGTGGCCCCGGGCAGACACACGGCGGAGGCTGACGTCTTCCGTGGAGGATCGTGTCGTGGTGAACCCTGTCTCCTTTGAGGAATTTGAGCCCGTCTCGCGGTTGGTATCCGTGCAAGGGCTGGTCCGACGCCGCTTCAGAGATTACGGATGACTCGTCTTCCTTAAGGGCCCGTTCTGGTACTCCTGAAATTCGAGCAAAGTGGATATACAGTTTGGTGGCTGGCGGACGGGCGTCTCGTATAACAGGGCGGAGGTGGGAGTGGTGGGACTAGGTGACTCCCGGTAAAGTTTTAAAAGGTAAGCTCCTTTTCGTTCAAATCCGGCTGGGAGATCTGGAAAGCTCGTAAACGAGGAGGAGCGAAACAACTGAAGTGAAACGGGACCTTAATTTCAACGACGATCTCTCCTTCTCTCGTCGTCGCGGAATCTTTCCTGTCTGCGCGCCCTATTCAAATAGAACCCCGATGATTGCTCGGCAACCTCGTACGTGGCATTGTGTTCGGGGAATGGGAAGAATGGTTCCTTAAGAGGTATATCCGCAAAGTGTTCCTGGCCCGATTTTTATACGAAACGTAGCGTGTTTGGATAGGGAACGATGTGTAAGGGATTCGTACCGGTTTAGATCTGGGGTAGGTGTACCTAATTTTTAACCCAGTCGCTGAATGTAGTAAAAGTAAATTTGATTACAGTAGAAATATGGGATCAGACAAATTTCAACCAAATCCAGTCACTATTCACATTTTTATACACCATATTACATCCGCCATTTTGAATCTCTAAAGTTCCAATTCAAATTTGGAATCTGTGCTCCCTACAACTCCTTTATACCAAGTTTCATCCAAATCCAGTCACTTTTTGCATTTTGTGGCGCCATATTAGATCCACCATTTTCTATTTCTAAATTATGAATTCTGATTTGGAATCAGCGCCCCAAAAACCCTCTTTATACCAAGTTTCATCAAAATTGTTCGAAAGGAACTCGTTAAATATTTCAGAGAAATTGTCAGTGATTTTAAAAGTAATTAATGGCATCTTCTTCCAGGTCGCCCTTTGACAAGAATCCAGATTATTCTTTCTTCCAGAATATTTTCAAAACTACGAGAACATCGCGCACAAATAAATATCGAAAAAAGGATAACCTCTAAAGCGTGGATTTTTCGATAAATATTTGTTACAACCTTTTTACATACAAAAAACTGTGTTTAAACTTTTTCCTATATCTATCTACTGGAGAGCCCAGAAAATATTTCCCACGATAAAGTAATAACTTGATTTGTCAGAATTGTGTCGAATTACATTTTCTACTTGTGAGGTTAATTACAAATTTATTCAATTGGCGGAGACATCGTCTTCGTTACAATTGACTCGTGCTGAATTGATACCAATCTCCCCTAAATAATTTTGTTTCGGAAACTATACAGAATCTGATTAAACGACGTCCTTTTGTATTCAATAGCCGTGAAGATAGGATCGGAAGGCTGAAACTTTTAGAGGGCAGTTTCGACCCTTAAACTTAAGTTACCGCAACTTAAAAAGAACCTATTGCTTATTTTAGACGTTCTTTATACCTGCAAAGTTTCGTAAAAATTTAAGGGGCAGTATTTCACGAACTGTCCTTGTTACCAACGATCGAAGTTAGAAGAGGTGCGAACAGCTACCGCACAAAGGAAACAGCAAAGAACAAAGCGTAATTTCACGGTACTAGTATTGAACTCATTACATAAATTTCGTTGTTACAATATATTCAAATATTTTAACATATGTCGACGTCTTCTAACAAAATAATTTCACAAAAAAAGAAAATGTTTCTGAGATTCGCTCTACTTGATTATTTTCAATACTTGTACATGTGCATTTTCTTTTAAAATATACATTCAAATCTTGAAAAAAAATTCTTGAATCTTGATTATGACAATAACTTGTACATCTTTAAATTATACAAAAACGTGATTCAACCTAAAAAGAATAACTCTAACGATTCAAATAACTTCGAATAGTGAAATGCTTATTCCAAGACGCTAAAAAGTGACGCGAATTAGTTCATCAAACGACCTGTTTTCGTATAAACTGACAATGAACAACGAATCCGATTAGATTGCTTGTTCCTGAATTTAGGACCCATGAAAGCGTGTCTCCTCTGTTTGGAATTGTTTGACCTTTATCACCGGGCGAATGACGGTATCTGCTGGAATTTTCAGCCCCGATTTCCCGCAATTATCGACGTGCTCGGTCCATTGTCATAGAATGCGGCTCCGTTCGCACGGAAAATGCGCCGCGATAAAGCGCGAGCCCCCGAAAGTGTCGACGCGCGTACGGGACACCGGGGTGGGGTGGGGGGGGGGGGGGGGAATAATAAAGCGTAAATTTTCGACGTTCACGGATTAACACGAGTCTGTTGCTCGCGGCTCACGGAAATCTGGATCGTGGAATTATAAAAGCGACAGTGCAAACAGTTTAACGCGGCGTTTCGCAAGCTTCGCCGGTGCGCGAGATCCCTCGATGAAATATAAATCAACGAAAGTGGCTGGCAACCCGCAGTAGAACCCACAAATATTCCGGCTTCCTCAAGTACAGGTTTCAGAGTTATTTATCGCTCTACTCTGCGAGAATACGAGTGTGGCATCGCTCATATTTATTAAATGTTCAGGAATCTTTAGTAAGGATGACACAAAAATATATATATTTTTTATTTGTTTAATTCAATCAGAACCTCTTTATAGAGATTATTTTGGTAGAGAATTATACTTCAGGAAGACCTATGCATGGCTTCAAAAATTTGTCTGAAATTTTATTTCGTTATTTTGTACAATTTTCTTAAATTGTATTCCCTTGGCAGTCAACGTGTTAAAGGACGAATTGTTTAAATGCACCGAATCTGTTGATGCTTGTTTCGATGAATAAAGTAAATTCGTAACAAAAATACAGATGCTTATATCTTCTCTACAAGATCGGACATTTCACACGCAACAACCTAATACAATGATTTTTCATTGTTCCCTGTACGTTTGCTATTATTCGAAACGATCTACCGCTGCGCGTTGCGCGGGATATCTCATAATAATTGAAGTTTACAAACATGAGAGTCTATTTCCCTCGAAGCTGTAAACGGTTCAGTAAAAGATTCCCACGAAATCCTTTGTAAACCTTTGTTTAATAGCAGTTAGCGCGTGCTGGGCAATAATGAAAAGCAAAAATTATTTCCTCGTCGGTTTTATAACATTTTCGCATACAATGATGCGCGCTCGCACGACTACAAATGTCACTCTACGTTTTTCATTTTCACCAAGAGAATGTCACCGCTTTTTTTTTTTTTTTAATTACATTATAATTGAAAAGTAAAGTAAAGTAAAGTAAAAGTTTCTATATTTAAAAGACAAGCTTCGCGAACTTCCTCTACACAGCCCGAGAATTTCGTTCTTCCTTTTTGTAGTGGAGCTGTGAATCTTTATGTAAAAATTAAATTTTCTCAAATAGTATTTGGTGAAACTAAAATTAAGTCTCATAGTGTGGAATTTAAATTAACCTTTAAATGAACTTTTATTATTTCTGTTTATTTTCTGACGTCAAACATCGTGATTGGTTCATTACTATTGGCGACTCTAAGCTCGTCAATGCTGAAAGAGCAGCTTCCAGAAAAACTGTCTCGAAGTTAGAGATGGTGACATGCGAACAGTTCCATCGCTGACAGCATTTCTATTTACTGCAATAAACTTCGCCACTGAAACTCGGTAATTAGTCTAATTGCATCACTCGTTTCGCTAATAGGGAATAACGATGTCAAATTGCGGGAATAACCTGAATCAAATTAATATGGAACCTTCGAGCAAGCGCTTAATATTTTCTCGTATAAATCGCTTTTTCGAAATTTAATCCAATAATTTAGGTGAATGCTATTCACGGTTGAAACTTACTAAGAAAGAAAGTCGATATTTTGTCAACTTTTAGAGCAGAAGGCTGTTTTGAAGCTCATCGTGAACTTATGGAACTTAAAATTACTTTTTTACCAGGCTTACTATAGCATTCTCAGAGTAATATGTGCGTCCATAAAATGAATTTAGAAAATAGATTTTCTAATCCGATAAAAAGTTCCAAACAGTAATATTATAAGCACTTTTAATCCCAGTAGTTGAAATTTTCTTGATGACTGTGTAACTTTGAAAAAGAATTGGATTTCACAGAATGATTTCACAAAATCTCTATTCCTAATGCCACGAATGCTTTGAAAATGTCCGTTATAAACGGTTTAAACGTGAATAATTGTAGCATTCCCGGTACGATGTAATTTTCATTCTCGAATATACTTATTATCCTATCACTTTGATGTTATTACCAGTTGTTCATATTAAATTCCCGTCAGGGGACCCCAGTAAGGGGACACTCGGTAAAAGAGGTTGACGATCTGCAGCTTCTCGGCTAATTTATTGCGGCTCTTGTTCTGAATCTAATTATTCGACTCATATTTCGAGTAATTCATTCGCAGTTTAAATAAATATACATATACGTTTTTGTTGTAAAACTGTTACCATCGTATTCCTGACATTCTTCTGATTAAAATGAGACCCAACACGACGTAATTCGCATCATATTTACTCCATATACCCGGTGTTCTCCATTTTGCATGTCGCTCCGTCCTCTTCTTCTAGATTCTATTCCCGCTAACTTCTCAAGATGCTACCATAGTTAATGCAGTCCGTCAATCCTACACATATATTTTTAATTGCATCGAAACACAAACCTTTAAATATCTCAATTTAAGTATAAACGGACTAACAAGTCACTTTCAAAATAAACGGCTCATAAAAACAAAGTCCCCTTCATAAAACAAATGAAAATCCATAATGCATCCTCCATGTCACCGACTCTCATTCTACAAAGACTTCATTCGCATAATAAGACTAAACAGCAACAGTCTCTTCGGATGATTGAAAATTCCAATAAGTGACCATCGCGTAATAAAGGTCCCGTCACATTTAAAACGCGAAGGATACCTCACCGTTCCATGTCGCGACACC
>NC_071981.1:3055580-3057867 GCF_026283585.1 Hylaeus volcanicus | reverse complement strand
ATAATTCCATCGTCCCTCTCCGTTTCCTGTATCTCGCGCGTTTCAGGCTTATCGATAGTATTTCCGTTACGTCGTCGGTGTTTCCAAGCGTGACCACGTCATCGTTTATATCCCGTTTGCTTCAGTCCCGTTTCTCCTCATTTCTTTTTACTGGCACGACCTGGCCGCAACCTTGGTCGCTCGTTAAATTTCGCGCCCGTTCTCGCGGGTGGCTTAACGCTCGACGTGGCAAAGATAGGAGGAGAGCCACTCGTGGTCCAAGGAAAAGTCGCTTAACCGGGAACGTATCGCGGCGGAACGATTCGTTCGTTTCACGAGGATCCTCGAACAAGTGATGATCTTTTAATAAATGCCACTTTCGACGGGTTCTCTATCGTCGCGGAATTTTCGCGTGGCGGCGAACACTCGTCTCGAAGTGCTTCCGCGATGAATCGCGATGAAACTCTTTTTTTTTTCTGCCTCCGCGTTCCTCTCCGTTCATTTCCGCCCGGACTTTTCCGCCGGTGTTGCGAAAATGTTTGCCAGCGGAAACGTTTACGCGACTCGAATATTACGTCTTGTCCCGACAGGCGACGAAATCGCTCGTGGCTGAGCAATAGTAATTCTGGGACACCCTGTATATATAATTTTGAATATTTAAAAATGGAAAAGGAAAAGAATATGATAGTCCGCCAACCTGATACCATTCTACAGGTATTATAAAAATGACGGTAACGGGAAAAATGAAATAATCGTTGCAGGTGTGGAGTGATCGATCTTCGCTGTCCATTCGCTATAAAAAAAGGAGGTAGTACGGGGCATAACGTCGTTCCTGAACTTTCAGTGACAATCGACTGCCTTAATATGCAACAACTTGATAGTTTATGCATTCATAAAAGAAGGAAGCATAGGATGAAAGATGCTCTCGTGAAGCTACTCGCGTTACCAAGCATCGTAAAGTTTTACAAAAACGCTGAAATAATCAACGATGTTTAAATATTGATTTCCCCACTTGACAGTCGCTAGTAACCTCGGAAGTTGACTCTAAATTTCATATGCAAGAGCTTAATATCATTCTCAATATATTTGAAAAATGATGGCAATGAGAAAAATGAAATAATCGTTGCAGGTGTGGAGTGATCGATCTTCTCGTGTCCATTTACTATAAAAAAAAAAAAAAAAGGAGGTTTAGGATATAACGTCGTTTCTGAACTTTCAGTGACAATCAACCGCCTTCTCTCTAACCAGAGCTTCTTGAGACATCTAAGCCACGGGACTCTGAAGATCAAAGGACGCCGAGCACGCTTCGCGTTCATTTTCCTAAACTTGTGTCTGAGACTTTATAAAAAGTTCCAAGAATCTAGCGGAGGAAGTCTAAAAGCTATCGTCTAGAGATGGGGGAATCTTTTGACGTTAGAAAGCTGCAGTCGCTTCACAGATTTCTCATATAACTGCACATTTCATATTAAATTATCTCTTAAATTTTAAAGAGGTAATAATAATAAATAATAAACGAATGTTTCTTTGAGAACTTCGTTTAAAATCAATTTTAATGCAAGGGTGTATAAATAGGGGTTTCAGGATTTTGTTTCTTGATAATTTGTTGCAATCATGTAGGTACGTTCGTTTAAGATCAAGAAAACAGAATCGTTAAAAAATTCTTTAGAGTAAATAAATGTCACAATAAGGGATGCCATATTATTTAATACAGTTCGTATGTGTTCCTCTTTTTATAAAAGATCTTGATGAGGGAAGTGTAACATTTTTTGCTGTATGCATAGCACAGTGAAGTCTTTGAAGAATTCTTTGAGAATAACGAGCAACAATTAATTAGGACTGACGTCTCGAGATCGTTGGTTGTTGCTCGTTATTTCTGGAAAAAATATTACATTGAATTATTCATTCGTTAATAGGTATATCTAAAAACATTTAAATACAATTTTATTAAGTTACAGTGAACTTTCATTATTCCATTTCATGAATTTTTATTCTTATTAGTCCCAAGGAGAACAAATTTTGAATGTTATAAGATAGTGTAAGTTTCCTGAGACTACAAATTAATAATAATAATCATCAACGTTGATTATTTTTGTTACGATTTATTTCAATAATAATAAATATTTTTCGAAACTACTAAAGGTCACCTACAAACAATAGAATTAACCGTCGAGAAAAAATATAAATATAAATAATCCGTCGAAAATAATGTAGAACAAGTTTCAAAAGTTGTACATAATACTCGTTGCATAAAATGTATCAATGTCATCCTCCATAATACAAGCAGCGTTCCGAAACTTGTCATCCTCCA
>NC_071981.1:3049756-3055570 GCF_026283585.1 Hylaeus volcanicus | reverse complement strand
GTCATCCTCCATAATACAAGCAGCGTTCCGAAACTTGTCATCCTCCACAATACAAGCAGCGTTCCGAAACTTGTCATTCTTTGAACAAGTCACTGTTACAAAAAATGTTATTTACATGACGTTAGACTGGCTTCCCTCCCTATTAGATTTTTCGTCATCCTTTGCTGGAACGGAGCTGCGACAGGGAGTCGGCCCTTTTCAATCAACTCCGTCGAGATATTAAGAGGGTCTGAACATCCGATAAACCCGATAAATTCCGTCCAGCAAGTGTCTTCCCGAATATCAATTAGTATTCATTAAATCCACCGTCCGTTCGTCCTCTCCTCTCGATCTTTAATACTTAATCCACCATATTCCCCGTCGATATGTGGCATCGGTCTGACCATCTGACCATCTAAAAATCCTCGCGCGGATAATATTACGTATTGCTGAACTATTTGACAGATGAGTGGCAGATTAAATCATTTTATTTGAGATGATTATTTTTCCGTTTATTATAGTCTTCGACTCTTAGAGTCTTTGACGTTCTCGAACAGATATCATTTATACGCAAAGGGTTTTTTAGAAAAGGCTTTCAGATTTTATTTTTTTATAAATCACTATTGGTATTCAATATATACGATTTTAAAACATATTTTATTTTAAAACCCATTCAATTTGAAGCGTTTTCCCTTGGGTGCCAAGATTTAATACGGATGTGTAATCTAGATTATTATTTCGATAATAGAAATTGATATTATATTTGTTTTTGTAACAAGAAAATTTACGACCTTCTTTCGCAATAATTCGTGACACACCAGGCTATAAACTTAATTAATTATAATCTCGTAGTTAACAGTGAATGGGTTAAAAAATTCTAGAAAGGCTATTTTTCAGTTGTTGGAACCAGAACACTTCCTTAACATTTCGAAGTTCTCCAATGTGAAAATGTAATCAAGCCTCGTGTCGGTTCTTTTTTCGTCTATAGTTTGTAATTACTATCAAAGATGGCTGAAACGCCTCGTTCTATTTACCTACTGACAAAAATTTCGATCAACCGTAACGGGAACACGTAGAATGCGAAAAATCCACTGATAGGTGAGCGCCACGCGTCGCGAAATTATGCACATACGTAATGCGAATCGATATCCAGCCGTATAATGCGTGCCCCGCGGATATGAATGAATATCAAACAGGAACGTACAGATTTTCAATTAACCACTCGTCCCCTTCGCGGGGGTGTGTGCGCGTATATTGACTAGCGCAGTGTTTCTCAGCCTTTTCAGTTTAAACGACCTCTTTGTAAAATTCTCTTTCTTAAATCGACCTCCTTTAACATTTAAGGGATGAAAATTGCACGATAATCCCTAAAATAATATAGGTTAGACGTACGTCGGGTGTTAGGATTAGGATTTAAGATTGTTCGGGTTTGATACATAAAATGAATAAATAAATGAATTCCGAAGACGAGATGTTAAACAAAATGAATCTGGGTAGAATTGCTAAATTTTAAAGAGATTGCAAAAATAAATACTACCACAAATATTAGATTATACAATTTCTAATCGTGTAGAATCAAAATTTTAGCCTTGCAGACATTGTCGCAATTAGTCCAGCAGTCAAAGTGTTCAATAATACATTTTTAACGCGTAACCATCGTTTACCATCGCCACCGAAAGTCAGACAGTCCGATAATCGGCTATTTCGAGGTGCCGATCGTCGACGGTGAGAAACAATGGTCGAACGCGTCGTTTTGCGCGTGCACACACGAACCGGAAACGAATGGCGTCGCCGTGGTGGCTCAGCTGCGGAATAAAGGGCAACGATTTTCAGCGAAATGTCTTCGGGTCAGTCAAGTGGCCAAATAGGACGTGGCATCCGACGACGATTGACCCGATAATTGATACCGAGCCATAGGTTAAATCGATGCTCAGGATTATCGGCACTTTAATCGCCACCAGTAATGGCGCAATTTCGTGTTCCACGAGCCACACGCGCACAGAGGGAGAGAGATAGGGAAGTAGGAGCCTGTACACAGCCGGAGTGAACTTAATTACCAAGTACGGATGCCAAATCCAGGCCAAACCGTTCCATCCCATTCACGTACGAACGATACGTGTTTATGCGAAAAGGGGGATCTGCATTATTCAGACGCCTGGCTCCTCCGAGACCTTCTTTACGTAACTTTCGACAACCTTCTTCCTGTATTAGATTTTTCATCAGCCTTGGTTAAAATGACGATCGAAAAGGAATTTTGCTGATTTTTTGAACGAACGAAAATTAGGGAATACTGGTTTCATTTGGTCTTCGGAGTAATAAACAGTCGGTTCGTTGTAAAAGTTGTGTTAGTTGCATTACTGGAAGCACCTTGAAAGAAAAGTAGGATTAGAAATAATTCTACGATATTAAAGTAGATAATATAACTGTTGAGATATATATTGGGATATATACAGAAGAGACGTGTATAACGTTTCCGATGAGAAATTGGTCGTAGTGTCCATTTGAAGCGTTAATAGCAGATAACGCGAATACAGGAACATCGGATATCCATTTAAATGTATGGTCTTGTTGATCGCGACGCTGTTTTGGCAAGACACGTGTATATGGAATGCCTCGCGGAAAACTTGCCAAATAGGAAAACATTTGAAAGAGTACAAGGACGTCTGGGGGTTACTGGCTCATTTCGAAATTGTACAGCCTCCATTATCCTTCCTAATAGAGAGAAAACACTAGTCCAATAAGGAAACTTTCCGATAAGAGAACACTCATTTTTATGAGATCAGGCATTCTCTACTTCGAGTCAGATAGTGTGAATATTTATCACAGAAAATAGTAACGAATTATTTTGATAACAAGGGTGCTTACATAATTGCTTAAAAATTATGTAAGAATGTTACGAAACTTATTAAGAATGTCTTTGTTCGAATTCAATGTAAAAGAAATGACATTACTTTCCAGTCCCCTGCAACATGGCCATTAACAATTTCATCAAATATTGTGATGAAACGTATTTTGAGTTCTCTTTTTTTAATCAAAAATAAAACAAATTTTAAACGTCCCCTGTTTGAATGTATCGAACAAAATTTTTTATCGAACTCGCTGTTTGACGAGTTGAGATGTCCAGTAGAATGTTTCGAATAAGCTTCATTCCACGCACACTTTAATTGACAACGGCTACAGCTTTTTCAGGGCGAGAATTCAACGCAAATGTCCTTTTTAGAATTTATTTTACGTAGAAAAATTTAGAGTTCTATATAGAGACAATTTTTTGTAGTTAATTAAATTAAATTACAGTTATTTCTACACCAGAAATAACTTAATTCGTTAAAAAAAAGAGTCCTACCTAAATTCGCAGAATTTTTAAAATACTTATACCCTTTATTATTTTTCTTTTCGTTTTATTATTTCATCATAAATTCTACACATCCACATTCAACGAACACATTCGTACCTGACGAGGGCTCGAACGAATAGAGCCAAAACGTTGTACAACAAATTTTCCTCTCTAGGCACGATTTTCTGGAGTCAATATTCGCCCATAAACATCAACGGTAAATTACCAGATACCTCTTTGACCTCCGCATATTTACTTCATAACAATCAACGACTAGTTAATTGAATTAGTTCAATTGGATTTAATTGGATAAAGTTCTGGCCCGTTGCTATTATTAGATGCGAACGCGCATTTATTGCCAACTTCCGATAACCGATATAGGAGCCCATGTTTCGCTAGGACCAGGATTATTCTACTAGAACGTGCTACGTACAGATAATAGACGATTCGAATAATAGAATGCACGGATAGTAGGTCATTCGTGCAACGGAGGCACGAATAAAGGACGTTCTACTGTACTTCTATCGATGGTAAATCAATTGCGCGGGACAAAGTGATAGGTATGGCGCTCGGATGATTGCAAACGAGAAGAAACTGAACGCTATTGTTTAGAGGAAACGGCACAATGGAAAATTGCGCGAGACTTTACTTGTGACTTTCTTCCATCAGTGACTTTTTTTTCTAAGCGATAGTTGGAGGTTTATGTTCCTAATTGCTACGTTTCATGCTCGATATTATTTACTAACGCAACTCAGTTTCCAAGATATCGTGTATCCAAACGCTATTACACGATCAAAGCTTCAACGTCAAATTAGCGCCGCGTGTGAACAGGAATAATTGACTACCGTTTAGTCGAACCGTTTTTATTAACGCATTCGCAACCGGCAGATATTTGAAAAATCTTGAATTTAAGTGCCAAATTTGTTAGATTTACAAATTTTTAGATTTACAATTGAAAACGTATTTTTTTATTAAAATAAAATATAGCCTATGTTACTCAGGGATTGTGTAGCTTTCTATTACTTGAAAAATTGTTAAAATCCGTTCTGTAGTTCCGGAAATTAACCGGACAGATAACAGACAAAAATGTTAAGTTATATACATTAATTCATCGCAATGAAGTACATATTTTTACCGAAATTACAGCGATAAATTGAATGTGAAGGTACACAATTAATTTCTACGCGAAAAACAATGCTCCGATGTATGCTATTGATCCTGTGTTGAACAATAACATGTGGACAATTTCTTGCGTTTAAATTGCCCACGTGATCGTACAACACCGAATTAAATGATCAAATTTACCAGAAATTTAATTTAAAAAATCCTCTGGAAAGTCCAAATAATGTTTTTCTTTTAAAGAAAATAATACGTTCTATCGGTACAGCAAAGAATAATTCGATTATCATTATTTTCACGGTTGGAAAATTAATTTAATCATCGCAAGCATCGGGAAACACCCCCACTCAAAATTTAACGGAGTTTATTTCGCGACGATGGTTCACCTAATTTTAGTCGTTTGGCGAGATGACGTTTAATCCGTTGTAATACGATTAAATTAAAAGTAACTTTTGAAATTGCAAATAACTGAACTGTTATGGGAAACATCTAATATATGTAACAATATTACATATTGCGTCAGAATTTCGTTTACAAATATTTCGAGGACGTGAAAATGTATAATTTCCACCCTCCGGATTTTATGCATTTATGGCCCATGCAAATATGGGGAATAGATGCTAAACGTGGACAGAATATGTATATACATGTATGTAAAATGAAATATTAATAGAAGTAGGTATATCATGTTATGAAGTGCATTCTGCATACGTTCTGCATATGTTTTCCAAATTACCATGGACCGTGAATGCACTAAATTCCCTGTGTAATGATTTCTAATACGATAGCTTCGAACTTTGCCATTTAATTTGGCGGCATTAAATTGCTATTATCTAAATATGATATCGAAACTGTTTCGCACAAAATGAATTTATGCTTTGAGAGTTTTTACTCAATTTGGAGAGCAATTGAAACTTTCTGTACACCGTTTAATAAAACAATATTTGTATATAAATAGAAAACTTGCAGTCACATTTTTAAAGTGTATTTAAAATTATATATGTGTTTAAATTGAATAATATCGAACGAATTTTATTTCCATAGTTTTCAGATAAAACTATTCTATCATAAACCCAATTTAAATTTCCTATTATTATTTTATTGTTTATTCGAAATATATTTGTATACATGTATAAAAATGTACCTAAAAGAATTTCATTTGAAAACTATGGAATAAAAATTCTTTTAATATTATTCGACACAAAAATAATTTACTACAATAAAGTTTTCAATAATTTTCAAGAAGACCCATTAAATTTGTGCATTACAGCTAAAGTCAAAATAAATACAGATTGCTTTGAAAAATTCAAATAATTCTTTTAATATTATTGAATGCAAAAAGAATTGATTACAGTATAGTTTTAAATAATTTTCAAGAAGAC
>NC_071981.1:3049590-3049746 GCF_026283585.1 Hylaeus volcanicus | reverse complement strand
CAAAAAGAATTGATTACAGTATAGTTTTAAATAATTTTCAAGAAGACCCATTAAATTTGTGCATTACAGCTAAAGTGAAAATAAATACAGATTGCTTTGAAAAATTCAAATAATTCTTTTAATATTATTGAATACAAACAGAATTGATTACAGTAT
>NC_071981.1:3036516-3049580 GCF_026283585.1 Hylaeus volcanicus | reverse complement strand
ATAATTCTTTTAATATTATTGAATACAAACAGAATTGATTACAGTATAGTTTTAAATAATTTTCAAGAAGACCCATTAAATTTGTGCATTACAGCTAAAGTGAAAATAAATACAGATTGCTTTGAAAAATTCAAACCATATCATCCCTTTAAAAAATATAATACGCAAAGGAAAGAAAAATTCTATTTTCATTCGAACTATTTCACGTATTGAAGAAACTTCCGAACGAATCAGAAAAACGCGTGGGATCCTCAAACGTATCAAATAGTCAATGAGCGGCTGCTTAGAAGCTCGCATTGAAACCCAAGTCGGTCGCTCGGAGCACTTTCATTGAAAAGCTTCCGCGAGATCTCTTCGCTAAATCAGTTTGCAACCAAAAATGCCTGGAACTCGGAAGGCAAGATCAAATAGCACGAGTTCTTACGTAACTTTCTTTTATTTACTTTTTTTTTCGTCATTTTCCTGTTCCAAATCCGCCGCTGAAGTTATGCCCGCGCGTTTTGATACGTCTCGCGTATACACGCAAGTTCTAAAGGGCTGAATAACGCAGACCGATTCTACTGACGGAGGTCTGGCTGGTTTTTCTTAAGTGAACGGCAGAGGAAATCTGTGCGGGGAAATGTAGCCACGTTTCACTGAGATTTATCTTCGTACGACTATGTTTTATTTAAAGGACGCATCGATGCACTTACAAGGTGCAACTGCGCTTCTTCTCCGGTAAGGTATATGCCTTTGGCTCCGTCTTTGTCGAGGCCACTCCTGCTCCGTTATTAAAAAATGCACAGTTGCGCTTCCCTTGTGCATCGGTGCATCTTTTGAAGAAAATATAGCCGCGCATCAGGGTGAACTATTGGTTCTGGTTTCGTTGTCGTAACGTGTACGTGTTTTTGCGTTACGGGTGTGCGAGTGCGCTTCGAACGTGTGCAGTGACTGTTTGATGTCTTGCGTCGAATCTCTGAACGAGTCTTCCCGTGTGCCTCGCTTGTATCCTAGCGTGGAACACGAAAACCTTTATTATTCGAATCATTTCGAGAAGATAATTTCTGGTAGAATGACAAAATTATCAAAATTTCATGCTTTTATTAAAATTGATAATTTTATAATCAAAATTTATGACGTATAATAAAAAAAAAAATACGAATGATATATAATTTATTATCAAAAAATTTTAAATATAAGGAAATAATTATTGTTTAAATATATCTCGTATCTTCTTGATTTATTGAATCTCTCAAGTGATTCTTATCACATTTTACTCTCCCAGTATTCAACTAAAATGTATGTTGCAAGTAAACAGTTTTATAAATAATTTCATTGAGAGTGTAGAATATATGAAAATGGGACTTCAAGCTATTCAGTAACTGTTTTATCAGCGATATTCGAAGTTACATCTGTTCGTAAAGAACAGCATACAGACGAAACAACAAGACCTTAAAAGTTTAAGGTGAAGGATCAGGTTCTTCATTAATTACGTTTTCTGAAAGCTCAAGCCGTTAAAACTACGCCCTTAAAGTTCTATGACGATATTCGAGGACTTAAAAAAGTTATAATCTTTCGAAGAGAACACTATACAGGTCAAAAGATACAATTACAAACTTTAAAGCCGTTTGCCTCGGATCGACTCTTCTTGACCTCGTGTTGGCAAAGTCTTGAGAAGTAACTGAGCGATTGGCTTGAAACGTTTGACAAATGCGTAACTATGGTTGCTATTACAATTATTACAGCATCGAATACCCTCTAGAATTAATATAATACATTTCAATTCCTTCCAAATTTTTATTATATATATTTACAAGTTGAGGATAAATGAATCGTCATATAAAATTTGAATTTGAATTTGATAGCTTGCTTCGAAATTACACGATTCTGAACGTGAATTATTTTATCGGTCGATAAACCGGAATTCTACCTAATAGGCCAATGAATATGTATGTACCGTTTCACATAAATTTGTTATAATGCTGTACATTATAAGTAAAAGCGGTTGCGTGGTGGAAAACACTAGAATAGTAATGTCATTACATATATTATATTTACCATAAGAGATTTGTACCATTAAGACGAGTGGTCCTTCTCAGTGTTCAGTTTATTCGTTACTAAAATAAAATATAAGAAAAAAAAAAAATCCCGGAAGTTAGAGTAAGTAAAATTAAAACAGAAGACATTTTATAATCACTTGTCTAAAGATTTCATTGAGAATTCGGCGAATTTGTTCCGGGATTCTTGGAAATTAGTCTGCGGAGATTAAAGATTAAATTGACCCATAAAATAATTTACGAGGTAATCCTGGGATCATTAGTCTTACCCGCGAACGAAATTCAAGACGATAGATAGCTCTTTCTTTTAATAATAATTCTTCTTTACTCTAAATTCTTTTGTCTACAAAAATTATTCTGCTTCAATTTCTCAACAATCTCTGTTTTTCCTTTACGGTCTTATGGTTCTCTCCGTACATGTTTCTCAGAGAAACCTATTTTCAAAACTCGATAGAATTTCGTCACATGTGAGATCAAAACCAGACTGATGGACATTTAAAGAAAAAAGCGATCTCCGAATTTATATAGAAGCACGAAGCAGTTAACGAGACGCTCGAGCGAAGAAAGTTGAACCGTTTTCTTATAACAAAATTTAGTTTCTCGTACCGCAGCACGCTGCGTCAAGAATATAAAGCTCCGTGGAGTAATTCTGGGGACCTCGCGCCAGGAAAAATATTATACGACGGTATTAAACGTAGATGCGCATTGTGCTGTTATTAAATGGAGAGGAGAGTTAGGGATGAAAAGCTCGAGCAACTTTTCAGCTTCAGAAAATAAATAGTTTACGCGCACGAAAAAAATAGAAGCATGTAAGAGATTTATGAGGGGGAAACTATTCCAAGAATGTTGTCTGTTTGGTGTAACTAATCTGCGAATATTTATGCATTTATGCCACTGTGAATGTACAAAAATATACAAGGATGAAATACACGTTACGTCATTTTGAAGGCGAAACATAATTTTTTCTGCTAACTTCAATTTACGTTTCTGTTCTTTATCTGTGTACATAAAAATATGAGTTTTCATAAACAATCTAATTTAATTCATAAGCAATCTAATATTAAGGATGTATATCTTTTAAATAGTTATGTAAAATAGCAATGTAAATAAACGCAACACTTCATTCTTTCTGAACGATCATTTTGTTAATAAAACACTAAACATTGAACGTACGATGAGATACGAAAACCAAAAATATCAAAACTGGCCGAAGACAAATGAATATTTATCGATCATTAGTTTTGGCACTTGGTGCACCACTTGCAACCACGTTCAATAATATTTCTCAGTACACAGCGATAAAATAATCATTTAAATCGAATCTCCAGATGAATGTTATTTCCATTTCCATCATAACGCACGTCGAGAGCTCGTAATAAAATAGAAACCACCTAAAAATAAGTCTAGAAAACGATAATACATCGAGAGATTAAACAAAAATATATCTTCCTGGATTGTTCTTCATCTGTACGTACAAAAATACGAATTTGCATAAACATCCGCGGTCTAGATTTAGTCCACAGTCTATTAACCTACCCGGGAATGGCTCACGTGAAATGGAAGATAACGCTTTATTAAAACGCCCGGGGTAAGAATAATTCTTGTACCTCTTTCGCGCGTGAAACTGTTTCATAATTCCTCCGCTCTCATTGTTATCCAAATATTTTGTGTTATTTCATCCGATTACGCGAGCCATCCGTTCGACGAGAATTTCGTGTATCAAATACGGTGTATTCAGTTCGCGAAGGCAAAGCTACTATAAATCGTTTAGTATACCGACATTCCTCGACAAAGTAGTATCGCTGTTCATTTGTTTTGAGCCTGAATAAAACTCGCTAATGGCGCATTATTTATTCGCCTACGGTTATGTTATTGCAACGCGACGCTGGGACTTCGATTACTTTATATTTAATTACTAACGCTTGGAAATTATCGTCTGCTCGTGCTTTTTGGGGCCAGGAGTTACGCGAAAGTAATACGTTAAATATTTTTAAATACACTACCGAATGTAATTATTAGGAAAAGGAATTGAAACATAAATGAAAGTAAGTCTTATCTTCTGATGGAGAACTTTTACAGCGGAATTAAATCATTTTTCTCTAAATGTAATTCGAAATTGTTGTGTAGAACATGTACATGTATTATTTACTCGTCAGCCACCACAATGTACGTAGTTCTGTTGAAGAAACCTACGTAGAAAAATAAGGAAATCTATTTGTACTTTTATTTATCCTCGATAAAGCCGTGTAAAAAAGCTCCCGAGACTTAATCGGAACTTAACCAAGACTTAACCGAGACTTAACCGAGACCTAACCCAGACCTAAAGGAACATTAAATATAGTAGATTTGTTGCGTGAAACCTAATGGTGACTGAGAGTCACCTCTCGAGTGCAAAGGGTTAATATCACATAATTCATGTTTCTAGTAATAATAGCTTTATTCATGAGAAAAGAAAAATCTGACAGCCTACAATTAGCTATCATTACGTTGCGTTGTAAAATTTTTAACATATTCATGAATATTTCGTCGTGTTATTATATTATTTATTTAATCAGGAATTTTTCAACTTTTAACGAGATTATTACGCGATGTATCTATGTAATTTAATCACGTCGGTCTGGAAATTTTAAGTGGATTTATTATGTATTATACTCGTTTATAAATAGAACACTCTTGTGTAAGCCCCTTGATAAATTTTCTAATGGCTGGACACAGCTTTTCAAGCATTTATTAATAATGATATTCTGCATATCATCTTGTATTATTTTTTCTCTGTTTGTTATAAATAAATCAAGCACTTTGTAATTCATTGCACACAGCGATCTCATCTATAGCTTGTCAATTTTGATTGAATCTATATCTGGCACACAAGTTTCTATAGGATACTCTAAGCTCGATCGAATATACGCAACGTCAGGTAAGACGTGAGCTCGTGATTTGATCGTGATCCCTCGCAAATAGCATATTGAATCCCTGTCGAAAAACAAACAAAAATGCTCCAACTTTCGTTTCCTTTTTTTTTCTTACTTCTTATAATTCTCATTTTCAAGGTTGGTTTCGTGGTATAATAAACAAATTTGTGAGGCAAAAAATATGTCTTCCAAACAGATGGACATATGTAAAGTCAGGCAGTAATAAGGAGCAGAAAAAAGCAATCTGAAATTCTTTGCTGACAAGGTGAAGAAATGAAGCTTTTTGCACCGTGACGTAATTGGGGACGAGAAGGGGATCGTGAAGGATAACACAAAGCAAAAAAGACAATAGCTTCTTCCAAATCAAACCCTCGTTTCAACGTCCACGCCAAGACTGACTCTAAAGAAGGTTTATACTGTACGTCCGAATATTTTAAATCAAGGGAGATAATTTTAAACTCCCTTGAAGTCCCTAAACAAATAAAAATAAAACATAGGTTTAACGAAAAATAAATTTGCATAAAGGAAATATTTTCACGAAAACTTGAAATACAAATAAAATTGAAGTGCACAAATAAATATGTGCATCAGACGTTGACGTTATTTTCGTAATGCAAAATCGATTTCTTAATAAGTTATACAGTAACATAGAGTAACATAATTGTTTCAAGTATTTTTTTATCGGAAACAAAGTTATGAAACAATGATAAGAATTATACTGGTTTGTTTACACATCTATAAAAATGGAATTTACATGGAGATTGCACTAATCTGTGATATAATAAGTCGCGTTATTCGACTGTTTTCGGAGTTCTAACGGTATCGAGACGAAATTTGCGGAAGGTGAGCTGCCCGTAAAGGGTTAATCGCGACCGCCTCGAAATGGCGACGGAAGCTCGCAGAAAGTTAGCCGCGGTCGGACGGAATCGCGCTAACCGAGTGGTCGAGGTAAAAATAGATATTTTCTGCAACTCGTTCGTCGCCATCGACAGCGGTTATCGATCATCGAGGAGAAACGTTCAAAGCCGCAGAAGAAAGCAATCAACGGGGACGTTCGATCTGTCTCCGCCGGCGAAGCTTACACTGGTCCCGCGTCATTGACAAACGCGGAGCACGGTGTTAACAGCAATGAAATCCTCCGCGAATGGACCTTTTCCGAAGTTAAACGACAGCCCGTAAATCAAGCAAACTTTCGCGTTCGACAGAATGATATTTACCGCGCCGAATGAGAGAAAGCGAGCGAGCGGAGAGAGAGAGAGAGAGAGAAGAAAGAAAGATACAGGAGAGAGAACGAGAGCGAGAAAGAGAGGAATCCCCGTTGTTCCCATCGGAAACTAATTTCGACGCGCGGAAAATCTCGTTTCCCAATCCGACCACGGAGTTTTCCAGCGCTCATTTAATCACATGTTTACAAATTAGTTTTTAGGATGCGATTCGAGTCTCTGGAAATTCCTTCCGAAGACGGGGGTTGGTTCGACGAGAGAGGAGGAACCGAGGCTGAAAACGATTCGCTTACGGGGTTAGGGGTAGATTTTGTTGGGTGGTAACGTGAGTCGATTTCAGGAGAGCGTACTTTAGAAACGAATTACCACGGGATAACTTAAACGATGGAATAGGAAAATTGTCTTGTTCGACGAAGAATCTTTGTATGTGGGTCTTCCATTATGATAGTGATACAGATACGTCCATAATTTTGGAAGACACATTTTTGTTTGTCAGAAATTTGATCATTTCTATTACCAAACCAAGCTTGAATATTTTATGTTTTTCAAATCTGCCTTACTTTCCCAATAATATAAATATATTACAGCATATATATTATATTTGGAAAGTCAGTTAGATTTAAAGGAGAGAAAACATATTTCTGATATGATAATATATTTAAAAAATATATTAGTCGAGCTGAGGAAAAGGAAACGAGATGAAAAGTATTATATATGTGTTACATCCGGCCCTGCCGAATGGTGCCCCTTTTCATCGACCTCGCATTGCACATAGCGAGATCGGTAAACTTTAGGCATGCGCTCGATAAACGATGCGGAAATCGTTCCTCGAACGAAATAATGCGAACCGCGAGTCAGCAAACGGGCGTCAGCGATGTTAGGCCGTTGCGTACGAATCGGCCATCGAACTTGCGACCTGTCCCAGATTCGGAAGTGTAGAAATTAAGATTTCGAAATTACGATCGCGCCAGGCGAGGATCTGGGGTTATATAAACCCGTGGTCACGACCACGGACGGGTTTTGTGTATTCTTATTTTGGCAGTTATAATTCTGTAGTTGTGAACGGGTTAATCTCTCGCGTTAGTCTCATTTAGGTATCGTGTATTGCATCTCCAGCTGAGTAAAGAGTTCGCGCAAGTGAGAACATACGCACTAAAGATAGAGTCACCGCGGAGTTACCTACGAAGGTCCGACGTTTAGTATTCGCCAATTACACTGTCCAACACGATTTTTTTTCCGCGATATCCACTAGGTGATTCTTAAAGGGTTCCTCGTCCTAAATACGAATCTGAAAGTGAAATTGCTCCATCACCCTTAGTTTTCGAAAAATTCGCGATTTTGTTGTCAGTGGAAGATTTTCTTCATTTATTCTGGCTTCGAATCAGAATAACTGAGCCACTTAATTTTCATGAGAAAACCATTAATATCTTTCAATTTTCTTCTAGAATATTACGTGGATAGATATCCAAGTTTTTTTTTTATATAATAAGAGATTTTTAAACTTGGTATTATTATATTTTCTTATAGCAATCGTAGTACTTGTAAATTATTCATACATTACGTCCCAACTATGATTGGGATGTTCTTGTAGGGATTCTTATCTTTACTTAAAGTGTTAAAGCTCACCTTATCTGTACTTTATTAGGGAAAGAAGGAATTCTGGGATTCGATAATGATTGTTACTAAATTTTAAATATTAACAAATATAATTATTAAACAAAAACTGAATTTGGGATTACATACAAACAGAAATATAAATTATACAATTGAAGATGGTTTTTAACTATACCAAACGTTGGTCTTATGCTATCAGCGCTGTCGTCAGGTTGTCCCGGGCTTGGCTGTGGCGAGAATCTGGTCTGGTTGTAACACTCACGACACGGGACTCTAATAACACTGTCCAACAAATTTAAACTTTTTTTAAATTCCGCGATATCCACTAGGTGATTCTTATAGGGTTCCTCGTCCTAAATACGAATCTGAAAGTGAAATTGCTCCATCACCCTTAGTTTTCGAGAAATACGAGATTTTGTAAAAACGCTCGATTTTGAGATAAAACGTAGTAGTACTTGAAAACTACGAACGCTAGAAAGTTCTATTTAGTCTTAAACGATAGAGAAGTGTTTTCTAAATATGAGGACGGATTCCTTTAGAATTATCTGCTCTTTTGAATGCCTGTAAATGAACACCAAAGTTCAAAAAGTTGCCGACGCGAGTACTTTTCACGAAATACTTTTGTATTTTTATGAAAAGTTATTCGTCTAGGTCGAATTTACTATGCAATATAGGATTCTGCAAACATTTCTGAAGAGAAAACCACCCGCGGCAAATGTTGGAACGGTTTCTAATCCATACGGTTTGACAAAACGTCAACTCGGAACGCATGAATGGTGTTTTGCCGCTGCACAGCCATTGCTCGCTATGTTTCGGTCAGTCAGGGCCGTCGCTACGGGATTCGCCTAATCGGTGCCGCGCGCTATCGGTTTTTGTATTCCATTAACATGTTCCAGATAAGTAATTCTTCATTTTTCATATTTCATTTATACTGCTACTCAACAAAACGGAGACAATTTTCCACTGTTTAAATTTTAATCATTAATTTCCCATTTTTCTATCTTTAATTTTTCGACTTTTGTTAATTTGGTATTGAGCAAACTTTATTTAAATCTAAATTGAATTATTTAACAATTAATTCAACGTATAATTGTATATTCTGTTGTTAATTTTTAATGAAAACTGCTACCTATAAAAAATCTCTCTTTGGAGCAGAGTTTACCCCCTAAATACTAACTTAAATAACAAAAGATTAAAGTATCGAAAAGTAGAGACGTTAAGCTTTAAAATGGTTTTCTATTCGTCAATGTGGGGCGAATTTTAACGAAGTTACGAGAATTTTATGGTTATTATTCAAGCGCGTGGCGACGATTGTGCAGAACGCATAACTACGGCCCTGATTCACCGATATAAAGCGAGCGAAGCCTGCGCGCCGGCAAACAGAATTCGTGCGTTCTAAATTAATATTTTCTGGATCTGTACGAACTAGAAAACGTTCCAACATTTACCGCGGGTGGTTTTCTCTTCAGAAATATTTGCGGAATCCTATATTGCATAGTAAATTCGACCTAGACGAATAACTTTTCATAAAAATACAAAAGTATTTCGTGAAAAGTACTCGCGTCGGCAACTTTTTGAACTTCGGTGTTTATTTACAGGCATTCAAAAGAGCAGATAATTCTAAAGGAATCCGTCTTCATATTTAGAAAACACTTCTCTATCGTTTAAGACTAAATAGCACTTTCTAGCGTTCGTGGTTTTCAAGTAGTATTACGTTTTCTCTCAAAGTCGACCGTATTTACAAAATCGCGAATTTTTCGAAAACTAAGGGTGATGGAGCAATTTCACTTTCAGATCCGTATTTAGGACGAGAAACCCTATAAGAATCACCTAGTGGATATCGCGGAATTTAAAAAAAGTTTAAATTTGTTGGACAGTGTTATTAGAGTCCCGTGTCGCGAGTGTTACAACCAGACCAGATTCTCGCTACAGCCAAGCCCGGGACAACCTGACGACAGCGCTGATAGCATAAGACCAACGTTTGGTATAGTTAAAAACCATCTTCAATTGTATAATTTATATTTTTGTTTGTATGTAATCCCAAATTCAGTTTTTGTTTAATAATTATATTCGTTAATATTTAAAATTTAGTAACAATCATTATCGAATCCCAGAATTCCTTCTTTCCCTAATAAAGTACAGATAAGGTGAGCTTTAACTCTTTAAGTAAAGATAAGAATCCCTACAAGAACATCCCAATCATAGTTGGGACGTAAT
Organism: Hylaeus volcanicus; assembly: GCF_026283585.1. Lineage (NCBI taxonomy): Eukaryota > Metazoa > Arthropoda > Insecta > Hymenoptera > Colletidae > Hylaeus > Hylaeus volcanicus. The sequence goes on along the minus strand of NC_071981.1, from coordinate 3,039,578 downwards.
GTATGAATAATTTACAAGTACTACGATTGCTATAAGAAAATATAATAATACCAAGTTTAAAGATCTCTTATTATATAAAAAAAAAACTTGGATATCTATCCACGTAATATTCTAGAAGAAAATTGAAAGATATTAATGGATTTCTCATGAAAATTAAGTGGCTCAGTTATTCTGATTCGAAGCCGGAATAAATGAAGAAAATCTTCCACTGACAATAAAGTATAATTTAACTGGGGAAACAATATCGAAAACGTAATACCTTGCTAATTAAGGAGAATAATGTCGAATACTTTGTCTCTCATACCAGTAATTTGTGCTGCAATGTTTCTCCGAACAGGCAAAATTATGCGAAAACAAATACTGATTAAACTTATAATTAACTGTGCACAATTATTTGAACGCCGCTTTGGGCTGCAAGCGCGGTGCGTGAAATGTACAATAGGGTGTTAGAAATAATCGGAAGTCCTGTATGAAACTGGAGCGTTGTACTTTCCACCCACACGCTCACTTTTACTATGCATTATTATATTAATAAGCAAATTCTGTTCGGTGTTCGTACACTCGTTCTATTATTTTGTTATATTACGTAATGGAATAATATTATGTCTAATGATATGTCTCATATTAATTATACTTTTAATTTAACTTTCATTTTGCTATTGATGAAAAATTTGTTTGAAAAATCCAAAAAACTACTTGTAAGTGTACAAATTATTTTGTATACTATAAATATCATATACATAATATTACATTCCTACGAAAGAAGAATATGTACAAGACTGTAAAGGGGAGAGAAAACATTGTGTACGTTTTACAGATTTTATAAAAGAAGAATTCAGATATAAAGGAAAAATAAAATAAAAGGATACCTTAGACTAACAAACGCTATTAAAAACAGCAACTGGTGCAAGCAAGAATTCTAGTACCATAGTACCATCAACGTACAAACATTTGTTGAATCTACATGTAAACTTCCACGGCAATCGCTTGGTTACTTCGCGAGATTTCGTGAACGCCAGATCAGGAGCAGTCGTTCCGAGGTAAACAGCTTTAAAGTTTTAAGATATCTGATTTGACTTGTACTGCGTACTCTTCGAGAAACTCGATGAAAAGACTAACTTCCCTAAATCTTCGAACATCGTTATAAAATATTAGAGGACGTAATTTGTAAATCTTGATATTTCAAAACAAGAAAATAGTTAATGAGAAAGATTGATTTTTCTTCCAAACAAACCAAAACCTTTTGAAGCAGTATTCCTGATTTTTTCGAGTAAACACGGTCGACTTTGTTTTGTACACATTCTGAAAGTTTAGGAGCACCAATAACTAGGGTTGGAATAAATAAAATTATGTTAATTTAGAATCAAATATTACTGTTGAATAAATCATGGTTTAAGGAGCAATCTAATTAACATTAAAATTGAGTTGATGTAAAATAAAATATTATTTGAATCAATCTTTACGAGGCAATAATTAGGAAAAATTGAGAATATCTAAGGAAAATGTTTTTAGGTACGAGTTCAAAAATTGAGCAAGTTATGAATATTTGAATTCGTCGTCCAGACGGTCGTTGACTGCATGTAAAACTTTAAACGCGTTTGTTTCGAAGGTACGTGGTAGATGGGAGCAGCGACACTGATTTCTCGAGAACTACTGGACAGATTGACTTGAACTTCGACAAACCGATAAAAGGAACGTGCAGCTATCGTTTCCATCGGATTCATCCGATATCTTAAATTCTTTGGGGACTAAAAAGTTGACAACTTCTGGCGAAAAATCGAAAGTTACACTTTTCGAGGTTGGCGATTTATTAAGAGTGTTTCTTACTTGTTTATTTTAGTTGGGACAATGTCCACGCATGTACGGATGAATACTAAATTTGATTTAATAGTTTCAAATGAACAGAAGTGAAGTACCAACATCTCTTCACCCTCGAATTGAATAAATCCCTTTCCCTGTACCGCTACAAAATCGTTAAATTGTTATTGTTAAATACAGCTTGAATTTTCTAGCATCCAAGGAGAATCCTCCCGAAGGGTAAAAAGACGACCGCCCTCAACAAACCAATACCAGTATCTCAACAAATCACTACCCCTAGAATCGCGTTTAAATCTCCCTGCCGCAGCCGAGACAAATTCGCCAGAGCGATCGCCGCGTTTAATACCAGCGCATGCACACGCGTTCCGCGTATGATTTTATTGTTGAACAATTATCGAGAACCCGCGCTGAAACGGCGTGCCAATTAAAGTAATCGTTTTCGCGCGTCGGCCGGCCGGATGGCGATAAAATTAACGGCTCCGATAACGGCAGTTCGACGGTTTGTAATCGCCGCAATTATCACCGCTTAATTGGCCCGGGCCGAGTGACAGGTCGCTTCCTCGTCGTCCGCAGACCCGAGAAAACCGCGCCTTTTCACGGCGACAGGAGCGGCTAACGAAGGAGCCAGAAACTTCCCGGCGAGTTTTCCATTATCGTGCACGAGAAAACAAAACTAACAAGTCCCGTGTATCTTTCTTTTCTTTTTCTCTGCCCTAAACTGACCTATTCACGATCCGCGACGGCGAAAACGCGTCGGCAGCTTTTCAAGAACGTCGCGTCGACGTTAGAAACGCTTCCCACACGTAACTATTTCCTTCCTCGCGTCGATCGCGGTGTGTTCCCGACGTTTCAACGACCCCGAAGGTCTTCTTTCAATGTCTGACGCGTCGCAGCCGGTGAAGTACGCCCCGAAATCACCTGCTTCGTTAACCACGGGCCCCGATCGCTGCGGATAACTCGACCGTTCTTCGACGACGATGATTTATCGCCGAACCACAGCTCGAGGCTAGATGCCGAGTTTTTCCGCGCGAGGCATCATTCGACTCGGAGCAATGACGTCTCGACACTGTTGCGTTTTTGAAGAGGTTGAAGATGAGAGTTTATCTCTAGAGTCCGATGGTACCGAAGGATTTGAGTTTCAGGGACAGTTACAATTTATTTTTTAAGAAGAGAAGATTTAAGAATTCGAGGATAATGAGGAGATTTGGTTCTTTAGGATTGATGGTGTTTGAGGATATTTGACT
>NC_071981.1:3033084-3036506 GCF_026283585.1 Hylaeus volcanicus | reverse complement strand
TTCGAGAATTTGAGGATAATAAGGAGATTTGGTTCTTTAGGATTGATTGTGTTTGAGGATATTTCAGTTGGATGTTACAGAAATAATTTATGTAAAGGTTTTTGTAGACTTCTGTATGCAAGAAGACAGGAAGTTAGAAATTCAAGTGCAACGTTATAGAACGTAATTGCACAGCGTGAAAATTTATGTGAGCTTGCGGTAAAAAGCCAGACATGAGGTGTGCTTTAAATATTATAGTTACGAACAATCTCAAAGGCTCACGTTGCTCACATTACTCACAAGTGAATATATTTTTCCCGCGCACCAGTGTTTCGGTTGAAGGTAGCGAAGAATTGAAGTAAACGGAGTAATATCCTCTCCTCCAAAATTGGAAATATTTAGAGACGTTTAAACTTCGAGTGAAAAGTTGGAGGAACTAATTAAACAGCGTAAAAGTTTGACTGGGACTCGGAGTTCTTCCTCGGGTACTCAAAGATCAGTGTCAGAAGCTCTGAAGCGAATACATTTTCCAACAAACCTGTGAGTCTCTGTTGAAAGTTATCACGGGGAAGGATTGATTACTAGAATTACTAACGTTTCTTACTCTAGCATCGTTACTTTTCGATTACGTTAAAAATTGACGTCGAAAACTTAAGAAAAATGTCTCGGTAAAAAAGTGAAAGCAAACTAGTAACACTTTTCACGACGAAGAATTAAAGCTGCTCCCCATGCATATATTAAAGAAGGAATGGAAAACAGTTCTAGATTAACAAGCTCGCTGCTACTGACGTCATCCAACGGTTTCGCGTGCTGAGATACATCCAGACTCATCTGGCGTTGTCATGTGTTCCAAGTTTAGTTTGTTAACACCCTCCCCGAGAATGAACACATGTTGTCATTAACTCTCAGACCTGGCGTTCACAATTGAGGACACGAAATTCAAAAATTAACGACACCTTATTTGTCTTTATTTATGCTCGCGAAGAAAAATCACTTTTCCTCGAAAACTAAACTTTACAGAATTTTTTATTCGATATTTGCTATAGTAATTTTAGTCCAAGTTGGCTCTAGACATTAAATCGCATTAGCACGCGAAAAAGAAATAACTGAAATACTAACTGAATACTCTGTCCTCTTCAGAAATCCCAAGTCGACGACGAAGATCACTTTTCCTCGAAAACTACACTTAACAGAATTCTTTATTTTATTTTTTTCATACCAATATTAGTCCAAGTTGGCTCTAGAAATTAAATCACATTAGCACAAGAAAAAAAAAAAATAATTCAGGTCCGAAAGCAAGCTAGCCTTTCTTAAACCTAAAGAAAGATTCAATGCAGATTTTACGGTAACTGAATACTCTGTCCTCTGGAGAAATCCCAAGTTGACGACGAAGCCAATTAGCTGCACCGTCATCGATTACAGAGATTGTTATAATTAGCTAAGTCGATAAGATCTATAGATACCGAGCAGTATAATCTCTAAGAATCTATAGGTAAGGATTTCTGGAGGGAATTAGGAGGAATGAGCTTAAACGGGGCTTGGAGTATCCATCCTCGATGAAGAGATCGTTATTGCGAAGTGATAACGAAGAGGGAACTAGTTACTCCTATCAACGCGCCCCTAACTTGCGTTCGCGAAAAGGTGGTTTCAGTTCTGTGGTATTCAAATCCTACGCGAGGTAACCTAAAAAGCTTCGGTATACTTGGCCGCTCAGCGCGGAACTACACTCAATGACCATAACGTCTTCCGCGTTATACTCCGTGGTGCATTCGTATTAAGCTGCAAAATAACCCGCGAGGAAACTAGAGCTGGTTGGAGTTTCAAGTATCCTCGATTAACTGGTTAACGATGAGGACGACTAATTATTGCGATTATTGCACTAATCGAGCGAGGCTGGGAAAATGATAATTCTGTTTGTTGCTTTTGGACTTAGGATATCATAAGATATAATATAACAATATAGAAGAAGTCAGAGTAATCAGTACCGAAACTCAGATATTAAATAAATAAAATAAATAAGTAGAAATTAGTCATAAAACACAATTAACTCGTAAGGCGACATAAGGCTGTGGAAACTAAGTAAATAATTGAGAAAATAATTCAGATCTCTAAGGATTAAGCACACTGGTTAAAGAGTACCAACTCCCTAGGATAAATCCTTACTCCTAGGACTAAAGAAGTCACAAAGTCCTCTGAATTCTCGAACCCTATGAACACACTCCCAACTGACCCAATTCTCCACAGTCCCAATTCCCCACTATACCGTGATCGGGATGCGATTAGTCCCAAATGCAGAGGTTCGAACCTGCGAAGTTTCCCGTCGGTGAAGGCTTTCGAGCCCGCCGTGGGGCGTGTAGTATCGTCGAGCATGTTTCACAGAAGGCGAAATTCCTCTCGTAAAAACACGTCTGACGGTCGGAAAGAATTGAAGTGGATACGGTGTGGTTTTTACAGGAACGGATACGTCGGGGAACGCACACGCCGCCGCGGAAAACACCCGTGTATTGAATGCATACTCAATGAGTTCCCGCGCCTCGTGAAAAAAGAGCGGGCCGCGGCGCGAGATACGCGGAAAGATAGAAAAAGAAAGAGAGGATATATATTCAACGGATCACGAGGTTATCCGAGTTATAAATTCTTTCGTGCCTGCCTCTTCGGGAATCAATTTCCCTCCTGTCGACCGCGGACAATTACTACTCCGACTTTGACTGGCCGTTCGACGGCTGGTAATCCTTACCAAGGCGATGAGAGGAGTTAATAAAACAAGCACAACTCGTATTATTTGCTTGGTACGGGATTAACTAACGTCGCAGTGTAGGTGCGTCGGGTTTGAAGCTGGAAATATTAGGAAGAACTTCTGGACAGGGTCGTGTGTCTTTTGCAGGTGGTAATCATCCTAAAGACGAAGGAAGTGCATAAATCGAGAAGAATTCTAATCGTTGCCTGGTACGTGATCATTATCTAATTGTGGAGTCTAGCGGTGTCAGTTTTGAAGCTGGGAATAATAGGAAGAACTTCTGAACAGGCTCGTGTGTCTTTGACAGGTGGTAATCGTCCCAAAGGTGAAGCAGGAAGTGAATAAAACAAGGACAATTGTAATCATTGCCTGGTGCGTGATCGTTATCTAATTTTGCAGTCTGGGCGTGTCGATTTTGAAACGAGGAATATTAAGGAGGTCGTCTGGACAGGCTCGTGTGTGTCTTTGAAAGGCGGTGATCATACAAAAGGTGAAGGAGGAAGTGAATAAACCAAGTAAAATTCATATCATTGCTTGGTAAATGATCCTTAACGAATGTTGCAGCTGTAGACGTGTCCATTTTGAAGCAGGGAATATAAGTGAGATCGTCTGAGCAGACTTAGATGTCTGTGACAGGAGGTAACTCTCTCTAAGACCATGAAAGAAGTGAATAAACAAAGTAAATTCATATCATTACTTATTCAAT
>NC_071981.1:3026112-3033074 GCF_026283585.1 Hylaeus volcanicus | reverse complement strand
ATTAACTAACGTTTGTCTAAACGTGTCTACTTTGAAACAAGGAATATGAGGGAGATCGTGTAAGCAGACTTAGATGTCTGTGACGTATAGTAATTCATTCGAAGTCTTCGAAAAGAGCGAATAAATCAAGTAAAATTCAAATCACTGCTTGGTAAATGATCCTTAACGAACGTTGCAGCTCTGGACGTGTCGATTCTGAAGCAGGGAATATTAGCAGACGAAGACCTCCAAAGAATTGAATAAACGAAATAAATATCAAATCCTTGGTAAATGATCATCATCAGACATCGTATCCCCGGATGTATTTGTTTCGAAGCAGGAAATGTTACGAAGATCGTTTAACCGGATGTCGTCACAGTCAATTTCGCACTCCCAATCGAAAGAAGCAAATAAAACAAGTAGACTTTAAACCGTTGCTTGGAATATAATTATTCAACAAACGATGGTCCCGGTGTCGCTTCGAAAGTAAGGAGTGTTAACACTATCGTCTGACCACGCTTACGTATTGACAGATGGTAATCCCCCAATGGCGACCAAAGAGAAGCGAATAAAGCAACATTACATTATCATATAATTCAAATTACTATTTGTTACACGATAATTAATCGACGTTGCATCCCGGGTGTCAGTACGAAAAGGAGGAATATCAGGAAGTTCGTCTGAGCAAACTTACGTGTCGTCGTGGCATTCCGCGGCGTCGGTGAATCGCTAGATCGTCGTCTATGACGGGAGACTGGCACGATGTTGACATCCCGGCCGATATGTTGTTGTCGCGCTTAACGAGCCTCGGAGTAACGTCGTCGTTCGAAACGTATCATTTTCCAGCTATTCGACGCCGCGCGCCACCCCGTCGAAGTTCGCGCCTCGACTGCGCGAGCTTAACGACGTTTGAAGGATCATTAAACCGGGTCTGCGCGCTGATTAACTCGAGGAGAGTTAAACGAATGACCCCGACGCGGGAGAAACGACGCAGCGCGTCTGTTTAATGGGTTTCTCAGCGGCTCGAACGAACGATGAATCCACGTTGCCACGACGACCGGCTGTAGTCGACGATTTTTTTTCCCAAAAATCGGTCCTCTCGATTCGCGCACAATTTCACGGAAGAAAACGTCGACGCGCGTTGGACGAGGTCGCGACGAACGCGTGGCGAAAAAAAAAATCGCAGGCGGAAAGGCAGCGTCGAGACGCGCGGACTCGACGTCTATGTCGTCGTGAATTGCACTGGCCGGTTCAGCCCTTTAGCGAGTCGTAGGGGTGGTGGCGAAAGCGCGCGAGGAGAAGGGATAACGCGGGTGGAGGGAACAGTCGTGAGCATTGGGTGGGGAGGCGGTAGGGGCGAGAGGGGGTTCGTGATAGCGAGGAGAAAGAGGTGGGAGAACGAGGAACGGGGAACAAGGGGGAGGGAATATATACCTAGCAGCATCCACGGTGCTGAAAACCACCGTGGTACATTTCGCGGGGACTCCCACGGGAAAGGGCGACAGGGGAGGGCCGGAGAGTGCCCCGGTGGCCTCTACGAAATTAAAACAAAAAGCGTGGGGAAACACATCGTGTCGCTCGAAACGGACTGGTACACACGCCGTCACTCTCTCCTTCTCGTCTTTTCACTTCCCTCGACAGAGGCTCGCTCGGTCGCGCACGCTTAGCGATGGGACCGATCCAATGACATGCTCATTAAAACTGTTAGTTGCCATTGACGGGGGAACGCGGGGATTATTTTTAGTTTATTCTATGACCGCTGGAACTAGTTTTCTCGGGAACGGAGTCAAAGGTGCTTATTTCAGGAGATGGCATGTTTTTTTAGGTACACGGTTTTCGAAATGACGTGGCTTGCGAGACTTCGCCGTTTGTGCTAATAGGAATCGTGTCGCGTCAGGAAGTGTCACTTGTGCTAAGATGAACTACCAGTATACGTTCAAGGTAAAATTTTGTATGTTAATCGTGTTAAGATCAAGTATCAGTGTTTTCTAGGACAACAAATTTTAAAATATATATTCTTATTTCTTGTATGATTTTTGACGGTGTATTAAAAAGTGTTAAATTGAATTTAAAAAATATAGTCATATCGTAAGATCCATATCCTTATTTGGTCGATTCCTTTCAAGGATTACGTAGACAAAATTTGATTTGGATAGCTTTATTTTTGAAGGAGTTATTTTATTTTTAATTGAATCGACCTCGTTGAATTGATTTCGTGTAATTATTGGCATCTCTTCTAATACATAAGTATGTTTTGAGAATTTATATTCCATAAAATTACAATTACAAAATAGACATTGATTTACATTGGAGGAATATACATTATTTACATATTATACGACAGAGAATTTGTTAACATTTTTTCCATCGTTAGATTAAATACCTATCGAGCTTTACCTGCTCGAATAATCGATGCAGCTCTTTGCAAATTGCAGTTCCTGAATGCAGCTCCCGAAGCTTGTTACCCCAGCCACCCCTGTAATCTGTCAAAATAATTACGACACTTTTTTTGAAGTAAATTTTTCAAAGAAATTTACGTGTTCGGAATTCCTATCGTATTAAAAAGAAAAAACATCTGTATAAATTTCAAAAGTTAAATAAATTTGATACCAATCATATGAAAGTAAAGTAATATATACAATTCCCAGGCTAGAAAAAGTTACTTTATTACAGACGGACTTACAGATATAGATCGTAGAAAGATTAATATTAGAACTAACTATTTAAACTTACTTGAAGGTTAATCTCCATAAAAAAGAAGGAAATCGATTCCTTTTGTTTAACAAACCAGAAATCCCTTCATAATGATTCGGAGAAGAATTTAATGCTATAAAGCTTGAACAAATTAGCAGAGAAGGAGGTAACCAGGAGGAATCGATTGGATAGAGACTAATCATTCGAAGAGATTTCTTCGAACGGTTTAACGCAAGCTTCGGAACAGATTCCAGAGATAAAACACGTTTCAGTCCTATCGCTACGCGCTCTCGTTCTTTTTTCCACACTCGAGTAGGGCGTAGTGGTCGTTTTTACTTCCTTTTATCGTTTATTACGCGTCGGTGTACGCATTCGACGTTGGGAATTACGCGACGCCAGCTTATTGGAGAGCGTGTAACAGCATTATGACTCGAGAGTCCTTTGCGCGATCGACGTTTTGGAAAATTCTTTAGCCGAACTCAAACTCCGTTAACACTTATCACGTTCGCGGCCAGAATGAACCTACGAAGCTAAAATCTTTTTCCATATAATTCGAAACGATCCAACGTTTGTCATAATACTTTGTAATCTACTCAAATTCAAAAGTCCTATCAAAGTTTATTTCCCTACCTTAAAAGGTAAATGTCTTGCAGAAAAGATTTTTTTATTTATATGCTCCTTTAAAATAGTGCAAATATTATACAAATTGAATGCCACACGAATGTCTGAACAAACAGTCAAGATTTATTTTCTTTGACGCCTTGAGAATTAATTCTTTTATAAATATTAGAAGAAATCAGTCTGTAATAAATAGACTACAAATGTTTTTGCAAATTCACATTTGCCATCAATTAAACGATCAACATTTTCCACGATCCTTTACGCCTTTACCTTACCAAATAGTTTAATTGTCATTTTTATAGATCCCGAGGGTAACTCAAACACGGAGAAGCATTTTAAATACCGTTACATTTGAGGGTCTCAAATATTGGTTTTCGTGTTTCGAAAATATTTGTAGGATTTAACCCGTGTCTGTAAAAAAACCCACGCGGCATGGTCAGAGCAAATACGTTTTCTACATCGCGTGTATCGCTCTCAAGGTACAGATACGGGGTGTACCAAAACATTTGGGTGCCGCTTCAATAGTGGATTAGGGGCATAAAAAGTATGGGAAAAGTTCGTATAAACGTCTGCCCTATTTGGCCTTGTTCCCAAGTTATGGCCATTTGTGTACTCTGGTAATTCTTAAACGCAAACTGAGTTAACATTACTGCTTCCATCGAATGGTTTGTATACAATGTTCGATAACTCTAAACTGCACTTGATATAATTATCATTGCTATTACAATTATCCTCATTTGTGCTGTTCTCCCTATTTAATCACGAACAACAGTTCTGTGTATACGCATGAGTAGATCTAATTAACAATAGTGTAATCCGACCTGTTTACCCTGATGCAAGACCATCGGATTACTTAATTGTTCCAGTTATCAATTGAATGAGATTTTATTTTTGGAATCTTGATATCTGTAATGTTGTATTAGAAATTTGATTATAATTAATACTAGATACTAATTAATATGGAATAGGTCAGTGAAATAAATGTTCATGCAATTGATGTACTAAATATATATTAACCGAAAATTTAGAAGACCTTTCTCCTAAAATTCAATTTCTGTGAAGAACTTCCAACTTTTCAATTTTTATTTTCGAAACTAGACGTCCTATGAGTAAACTGTAAATATAAAAAAGTTTCGTTTCATCATCCCGTATAAGCTAATATTTTTCAAATATTGATTTCACGAATGCAAACATTTCTCTGAACCCATTTCTAGTTTTGTGGCCACTTAAACATCTCGCATCCACGCCATCGTTTCCGATACAAACCAGTTTCGTATAATTTATATTGTTCGTAGCATCGAAGCCTATCTTCGGAAAACATTCCACAAACTCTATTAATCTAAAGTTATTCCGAACTCTCGTACAATTCCACGCTTGCCGTTCGTCTTTTTCGTAGCTGGTAATAACAGGAATATATTTGAATAAATATAACTCATACGAATATTTAGTTCCGTGCCAAAATTACTCCTCGTGAGATCGTATTGTTTCATAGCGTGAACGAAAATATAGTCGACGAAAACGATGTAGAGTGAGTTCGTACATAGCGTGATATCGCGTTGAGTAATTTTGTGTTAAATATAAATGTGTCGTAGAGATTTATTTTGCTTTGTGGTTTTTTAATAACCCCACGTCATAAAATAATTCATATTTCAAATATAGTTTGTGGGAGATCACCCGCATAACTTGATCCTTGATGTAAACGTCCATGTCGTCGATCCTCCTTTGAACAGGACCGTTTGATAGCGTAACTGCATCAAGTTAGGCCCCTCATTCATTTCCCAACACAATTTCCACATCTTGAAGAGATCAAGGTTTGATCAAAGTTCCTCCGAATGTATGTGACCGTTTCTGCTTTGCTGTTTTCAGCCCACCACCTACAAAGCTTCTGCGACCTGTATATTTTAGTAACGAGGTACGGTATTTTTATTCTGTACAAAAATACTTTTCCTATGACACAGAATTTTTTGTATACTATGCGCCGGTTTAACAATGCTGTTAAAAAAGGAACAAAGCAAAACCCGATATAAAATAGGCCAATTGAAATTGTGTCGAAATATGTTCAGTCATTTTCGAGTTACCCCGGAACAAACATTCAAACGAACGAGCGAAAATTCGGGAAATACGTATGTTTGGATTCGGTATCCTAGAATATATCGAATATATCGAAAGTTTGTTGAAAAAGTAACTACCCTTAAGATACCTAACATCAAAGATTGAGACATTAAAAAAACTTTCTGTAACTTTGTTTATGTGACCTAAGACATTATGATAACGTTAAAAAGTTTATGCGAATATATATATATATATATATATATATATATATGGGTCATGTTATAATATGTGGGAACTACTTCGAAAACAATGTAAGAAATGTAATAAATATGTGCTCCACTTGACTTTGTTCCGGAGTTATTGCCATTTTTGTAGCCCAGTAATGTGCAGCTACTTATCTTCACAGAAAGTGCTTGGAATGGCCGTCTTCGCCCAGAATACATGCCCGCAGACGTTCTGTCATAGAGTTTCTCAAAGTTTCAAATATTCCAGGCATTTGTCGGACTCGTTGGTAGTCCCGCTCGTATACGTTACCGACGTATTTCAAAACTGCCACGCGGCATTAAACAAACGAATGTTTTTAACCCTTTCGAGTCTCCACTTGGAGTGATTTCTCTTTTCGTGAATGCATATCGTTCCTTTTTGCTGCGAATATCCGGGAAATTGCAAGACAAAAATTTCGATTGTTTTTCATAAGGTACGACACTTTTGTTATGTACGAAAATACTTTTCCTATGGTATAGAATTTTTTTTGCATAAAAAAAATGTTATTCACAAGGGACAGCATTTTTATTGTATCACAAATATATTTTTCCTATGATACAGCATTTTTATTATGTAACAAAAATGTCTTTCATAACGTACAGCATTTTTTATTATGTACGAAATTACTTTCTCTATGGCACAGAATTTTTTTTTATGTAACAAAAATGTTTCCCATAAGGTACAGCATTTTTATTATGTACAAAATAACTTTTTCTATGCCACAGAATTTTTTTTTTAATAAAAATGTTTTTCATAAGGTACAACATTTTTGTTATATCAGAGAAATGCTTTTCCTGTAGTACAGAATTTTTTTTTATCTATCAAACACCTCGTGACTAAAAGAAATCGTATAAAAAATCGTATTTGGTATGATTAAGAAATGGTGTAATAAGATTAAAGATCTTTTAAATTAAAAGTGTACCGACCCTTAATCAAAAGAGGCGGAAAGAGCAACTCGTACACTGTTCCCATTTAAATCGACATGTCTTTGCGAGGCTGGCTTTTCAACTCCGTTGCAAATGGAAACGAAGCAAGGATGTAGTCTGAAGATTGTAACTAGCCTGGGCCTTTAGTCCTTTCAAGCATTCCCTCGTGCATTGGAAACGCGGAAACATTTACAAGTTCTTCATCGACTGGCATTCTCATCAAGATAAAATAAATTCCATACCTTTTGCTTCCTATACTATTTGTTTATTGAAGCATGCTCCTTTAGTTGGTAAAAGATATTGATTATTCATTTCTGCTTCATAAAACACAGTAAGATTTTTCCTTTATGAAATAAATGTTTGTTTACTGAATGAGGCACACGCAAGACGGTACAATTACCGACACTATCGTTTAGGGTGAATATC
>NC_071981.1:3022598-3026102 GCF_026283585.1 Hylaeus volcanicus | reverse complement strand
CACGCAAGACGGTACAATTACCGACACTATCGTTTAGGGTGAATATCGTTATTTGTGTTCATGAAGAAAGATCACTTTTCCTAGAAAACTACACTATCGGGATATTTTTATTCATTTCTTCCGTACGAACTTTAGTCCAAGTTACTCCTAATAAATTGAATTACATTAGTACGAGAAAACAAAATAATAATTCAGGTCTGACAGTGTTAAAAAATAAAAGCCGATGCTCAGAAATGGAGGCGTATCTAAAATCGTTCGTCGTGTTCGGTGGACAATTCCCGATTTACCCGAGCCTTCGAAGATCTATCCGCGTCTCCTTTTCTCCCGTGACGCGAAGCCAGAGGGATAACACGTCCGGCGCGAAAAGTAGCTACGGATCCCGATAGTAATAAGTCCTCGTAACAACGGTGAGGCGAACTCAACCGCGGCTTTGCCGGATCGTTCCCCGTATTTGTACCCTAGGCGTACGTGTCTCGAGCTCTCGTTGTTTTCGTCTGTAGCGAGTTATCCCTCCCTCTTTTCGCGTCGCCTTTAACGCATCAAGGGAGTATTCTTGCGGGTCAGAGGAATTAATTTCTTTTTCGGTGTGTATTTTGGAAATATATGGCATTGCATATATACATTGCATGTATATTGTCTACATAGGGTGTCTAAAAAATGTTGGAAGTCGTTGAAAGGGGCAGTTTGGGGGGAGGGGGGCGATTTGAAACAACTCTTTCCTTAGCGAAAATGTTGTCCGAAGCTTCGTTAAGGAGATAGTAACAGAAAAGTGCGAACAATCGCGCGAGTTCGCTGGCGTCGGTGGAACGCTTGCAGTAGAATAGGTACGCGCTAGACAGACACAGTAGCATAGGTTACGCGCTCGATGACCGCGCTGCGAATAGTCGGGGTTTTCTGTTGCTATCTCGTTAAAGAAGCCACGGACAACATTTTCGCTGAGGAATAAGTTGTTTCGAATGAATAATTCTTCTGACATCGATCAATATAAGATTAACTTTCACGTAAATAGAACCTCTAGACAGGGCTTACAATGCTTTTCATTAATTAATTACCCGAAACCTAATAGGTGACGAGTAATTTCACTTTATTACTTACTAAGAAAATTTTCTTAACGTAAAATCAAGATAAAGATTCAACCTTACCTACCTTTTCTACCAAAGAACTTTTGTAAGAACAGATTTTTAATAACTGCATCTTCCGAGATGTCCTGCTGTATTTATTTGGAAACATCAAGCATATCATTTAGTTTAGACAAATTTCTTCAACGGACATAGAGGGTACGAATACTTGCGAGGCTGACTGTAAGTTCCATGACCGCTGTTCCATCGAGTCAACTGTTTTCGAAACAAAAATTGTTGAAAATACATGGCTATGATTTTCTCGCGTCCAAGGCGGTTTTCTCCCCGAAGTCAAACAGGCGAGCGTGCCGTTTATATTACAAACCCTTTCGGTCTCTCTTTCCCCATGAGAGAGGGGGCAGGAGAAACAAACTCTAGGAAAAAAGAGCAGGTTGGTAAGTGGCGCTGGCGCATAGAGACGCTCTACGCAATTAACCAGACGGAGCGCTTTAAATTTTCTCCAAATTACTGGGCCGTGTTTCACGTCGTGCGCGAGCATCCCCCGTACTCACTGGCTGTTCCCTCTGCGCCCTATTTTTCCCTTAGGCTCGACCTCCGGCGCCGCTTTCTCGCTCGACGATCCCTTTTCCGGCTCTGGCCGCCTTTTGAAATAAAAGTCGATCGAGTGAGAAGAACGCTGAGAGGGGGAGGAAGGGGAGCAGGGGTGCCGAACCGGCGGAGCAGTTCGTTCATCGCCCGTAGATTTATCACTTCCCTCTCTTTCAACCGACCGCCGTGAATCGGTGGTTAGTGATGGGATCAAGCACCTTACAAGTAGGTTCGAATCCTGACCCTCTAGAATTCGAACCCTCTGCGGCGTATATAGCCAATGTAAATTTCGGTACGGTGGAGAACCTGTCAAACCTATTTTTGCATAAGGAGGGTTCCAGAATTTTGTTAGGATTTTTGATTTAATTGGACAGGAATGGTGTGGAATGTAACAGATTTTTTTTTATTTTATAAGGTTGTGCGTATGATCGTTATAGAATTTACTCTGTGAGAGCAGAATTCTTGGTACGAGTGTAAGAAATGTTATTGTAATGAGTATAACGACGATTATGAAAGTGAAGAGCGACGAACCAGACTGGATTTTAGGATTATTATTTTGAATTGATCATAAGTGGTAGGGAATATAGCAAATTTTATCATTTTAGATAAAAGTATATTCGAGTACAATTTGCTCTCTGATAACAGAATTTTTGTCATGTCTCTAACAAAAATTATATAATTGAAAATTGTCCGATACCTATGATTTACCAGAAAGGATTTTAAAATGATGTTATTTTGAATGAAACACGCGTGGTACGAAATGTAAAAAGTTTCATTATTTTTAATAAAAGGATATTTGATTACGAGTAGCTGAAAATCAACAAATGTTAGAAATGGTGTTACTTCAAAGTCGCAAAATGTATTTATTATAATAAATCCTAGAATCATGTTTTTTAATAAAACATGAACAGTATGTGATATATCAGATTGGTCGGTGTTTTTTCGTTAATAATTAATTGTTTATTTTATAACGTTATAACAAATACATTTTGTTGAAGAAACACGGCGTACAACATTTCTACTCATCTGTATAACATCAAGCATTAAATCAAACAAGTGGTCCATAAAAAAATCCCCAATTCCTTGCATAGAACATAATCAAAGGACGATAAGGGCACGCAAGGACATTAATCGCGAGCGTGACGTCAAAATTTGACTGTTTGACGTTCTTTAAGGTCCAACTCCAAATATTGTTCGTTCCGCGATGCCATTCGATCCTAATCTCAATGCCCACAAGGAGACCGGACTGGAATTTGCTCGCGCAAACATAAACCATAAATTTATGAGTTAACTGGGCGGTTAGCTAATCATTCAATGAGTAACAATGTTTTCTCGCTGATGATAGCCCGTAAGAAGACTAATGCGAAACCGATACATTTCAATTTGTAGATGGTATTTAACGACGATAAGAGATATAATCATGATAGACGGTTCCCATAACTATTGAAAGGATCTGCGCAAGGAACCTCATTATTTTTCGAAAAGGAACTTCGCCGATGAGGAAGCCTGATGGTGCGGTATGCTTTTTACTGGCTTGATGGTCTCTATCGATAGAGCTTCCACAAACGCAAATGAGTAGCGAGGTACGCCGACAAATACCTCCTAGCAATTTAGTATCGTTTTTCAAAACGTTTTCATCGCATTCCTTTATTGTCTTATCGTGATAACGGCAGCGCTCGCAACGGTAGAAGCATCAAGGCTTTGTTGGTCGAACAAAGTGCCTGTTTTACAATGGCGGGCTCGTTTTGTTCTATTGCGATCCAATCTAAAATCTTTGGAGTATCTTCGCTGAGAAAGTTTACGAGCATAATAAAAAGCTTGGAACAGAAGCCTGGAC
>NC_071981.1:3013142-3022588 GCF_026283585.1 Hylaeus volcanicus | reverse complement strand
TTTCGATAGCATTTCGATATCGTGTTTCTCAAGTTAGTGTTTCATTCGTTACAAGTCCTGACTAAAGGTTCTATGAAAGTTAATGCTACATTGATCGATATCAGAAGAG
This sequence comes from Hylaeus volcanicus, assembly GCF_026283585.1. Taxonomy (NCBI): domain Eukaryota; kingdom Metazoa; phylum Arthropoda; class Insecta; order Hymenoptera; family Colletidae; genus Hylaeus; species Hylaeus volcanicus. The sequence continues at coordinate 3,022,479 of NC_071981.1, read as the reverse complement.
TTATTGATTTGAAACAATTTTTTTAAGGAGAAAGTAATGGTAAACCCCGACCAATCAGAGCGCGGCAGCCGAGCGCGTAGTCTACGCACCGCAGCTGACTAGTGCCGCCCTATTCTACTGCGAACAGTTTCATTATTACTGTTTATTACTTCATTATTATTTACGAAATATAAAACAGAGCCTTCGTTATTTTTGTTTGTAGATTCAAATACATACCCTCATTTTTTCGAGAATCATATGTTTGTAGCTTGACGACATCTACATCTTCAGAAAGAGTATTTTCCAAAACAGGAAATATCAGAAATAGATAGAAAAGGAAATTAAAAACGAATATTTGCGAGTGAAATACTATTTTCTAAAAGTTATGCACGTGGATATTAAAATGAAATTTGTTAAATCCGACTGTTGGTAAAAGTAACGGCTATATGAAAACAATTGTCCATTAAATAATAAATTAATATTTTCATACGCAATACAATCCATTTTCAACCGGGGCAGGCACACTTTGCAACTGTCACGTCAACGAGCGCGCGTACCTTTCAGAGCTGCGCTGATAAAATATGTATACATCGATAAATTATTTGTGAAACTTTTAAATACGCATTTTTTCCGATTAAATGAAGCGTATATATTCAGCTATTAAATATATTATAATTGTTAATTCCGTGTCGAACGCACTGCAACATTGCAAATTTGCAAATTTTGAATTTAATGGATTTTAATCTCAGTATTTGTTACTAAAAATCTATCAACCAGGTCCTTTCCTCCTTTTTAACTACAAAAGGCAATATTTCTATAATAGTACAAGTGTCTAACAATTTTTTTCTATTATTTGCTGTAACTTTTTCAATTTTAACCACTTTTAAAATGTATTTTTTCGTTGTTCGTAATTGGGATATTGAAAAGTTGATTGGGTTCTAAACAGAATGCCAAAATTTAATTTTAGCTAACATATATTAAGATAAAAGTTTTCATCAAAGAGCACATTATCGTGACAAATTTCCTTTCCCAATTATGGTCAAAATTGCAACTGAATGCTCGACGTGCTTTGTTCTGTCATATTCTCTGAGAACTCGCTAAAGTTATAACTCGCGAGAATGAAATTTGGCATCCTTAGAAGTTCTACTAATCGTTCACTAGAATGTCATTCCTTCGAGGAGCGAAGTACGCCTGAGTGAGAGTGTTCGCGAAAAGAGATACGAGCACTCGGGCTGTCTGTTCTCTTCTCATCCATCAAAAAATAACAAACATTCACAAAATTGAAGAACACGTTTAAAAAAAAAAAGAGCTTCTCGTCTCTGTTCTTTCACGCAAACACTTTCTAAAACTTCAATTACAGAATTAAAAGAAGAACTGAAAACGAAAATTCACAAATTTTCGCCACAGCACCCCAACTTCAGGGTGAAACTAAGTAAAATGTGGTTACCGTCAAATAATTTTTGGTTAGTGGCAGCCCCTTCAAGACTAACTACAACGTCTGAGACGATACAATACTTCCTCTCAGGAAAAAGTACCCTAGTGGGTCTTGGGGTTTATCAACAGAGTGCCCTACATTATCAGCAGAGTGACTGCCTTACCGAACAAGACAACTACATTACCAAGTCTTACCGATAGAGTGTACTATATTACCGGCGGAAAACTCTGCCTCACCAACTACCCTTACGTATTGCCAATGGCTCAGACTACTCGCTATATCGTTATGGCGTTAACAAATTAAATGTCACTTTTTATTATCAAAATAACAACCCAGATCACACGTCAAAGCAAAACGCTTTAAATTTGCCTGGCGGTGAATGGATTAATAGACATAAATCAATAATATTCGTATAAAAAATATGAAAAGCTAAATCACTCTGAACAAAACTATAAATTTATTTCATTCAGAAGTGGAACACATTATCACCAAGCATTATATTATTATATCATCCCGTGACAGTCTTCAACGAAATCGCCCAATTTTAAAATAACACGTTGAAGAATAGAAAGATCCATGTAACTACAAAATTGTACCGACAGAGGTTAATATATTTCCATCCCTCGAATCGCGAATTCGTCGAGTTCAGTACACGAGGCCTACAGCTGCTTCCAAATTCGAAATCAGCTCACATATTGTATCCAACAGATGAAAAGTCATTTCTTAAGCGACGTATAGCAAACCCACAATGCGAACGTCGGCTGTTTGACTTGACTCGGAATCGCGCGTACATATTGAACTTGATCCCATCGCTATCGGTGGTCCTGTCAGCGGCGTAGGAATCGGAAACGGTGGAGATCGGGACAGGAAATGGCGTGGGTGGAAGAGCGAAACAGGGAGCAACGAGGTAGAAAGTCGAGCGACTGCGACAGCGCCGGCTACGCTCTGAAACGTACGTACGGACTGTATAGAGAGGGAAAAGGGACGCCGTGTGCCCTGGCGACCCACGTCGTCGAAGGGTGGCCGTGATTAATGATAAACCGCCGCGATTCGAATTTCGTGGTAATAGGATAGCCTGGATATTTTAAGGATAACCCTGGAGACACGCTCCTGGATATCTCCTCTGACGCAGGCGCCCCCGCGCCGCCCCATCCAGTTTCCAGGAATCGTCACAGACGTCCCTGACGTAGGTATGCAAGGGGGTGGAGGGTCGTGCACGTGGTCACGGATGCCAAGTTGAATTTTATTAACCCTTTCACTGTGGGACTTTTGCTGAGAAGTCTAAAGGGCGCTCGAACGTATACCTTCACGGAAGCCACACCTTTCCGCGAATGAAAAAACTTGCCCCGAAGCGAGATTTTTTAATACTATATTTTTTCACACAATACCGAGTACTGGCAAAAATAACAAAATTCTGAGGCTGGACACCGCAGATTTGTATCGTTAGGGCGACGATAAAAATGACAATGTATGTATCGAAATATCAATGTTGTACATTAATAGCGTATTAAATATAAAGATTTTCATAATTTGGAATAGAAGTCAGGAATAGAATTCGATGTGACGTGAATTTGAGGAATATTATGTTAATTTTTCTAGGATACCAGTGAAATTAATTATTTTTCGAATGTGAATTAATATTAAGCGTGGTAATTTATGTGACATTCTCCAAAATTGGTGGGGCAGTTTTTAACCCAGACCTAACTTCAGAGAGCTAAACTCTACAAAAATATTGCCGTTCTCCAATTTAATGAATAGTGATAAGAAACTCGAGCCGAACGTGAAAAGCACGAGTGGTACGAACGTGCGCAAGGGATTTTATATCTGATTATGGTACGCGTGAATCCAAGATTAAATAATAGCGCAAGGGGTTAAATCAATCGAACCTCGGGTCACGAAAAGGGGAAAAATTTCGGTGCAAAGAGATTTAACAGGGATGGATAAAAAAAAGTCTGGCGACGTCATCGACGCTGAGGGCGTAAAACTGCATGCAAGCTCGGATTAATTCGACGTGCGCAGTTATTTTTTGCGCCGCGTACTTTATTATCGCGTGCGCTATTACGCGGCGATGGCTTAGGTCTCGAGGAGGGGGAGGGGGGGGGCGGAAAACGAAATTTTAGCGATCAATCGATGGACAACTTTCTTTTTTCTTCCATTTTGCTTTTCCCATTTCTCTTTTAGACGAACGAGTACGAAAATTCGCTCTCGCGTAAAAGCGTTAAACGCAAAAGCCACCCCTCTGGCCCCTGCGCGATGCCGCACGGTTCTCACAGATGCACGCACGCGGGGATGGTTCTTAATTGCGCGCCGATAGGTCCGAGGGCGATTCGACGCCGTCAAAGAGGAGAGAAAACGTTGCACGATCCCGTATTCGACGGGCTTTATTTTCCGAGCTGTGACGCGTCGAAGAATGCAGCGTGCCGCGTCGCCCTGTCGCGGTTTGACCTAATTTTCGAGTAATCTGTCACCGACATTACAATTTCTGCTCTCGCTGACGATTAAGGGACGTATCGGGCGCGCTGCTGCCTATTGCCGTTCGGGACATCTGCTCGTAACGGTACCTACGAAAGTACGGCCGATGGATCCCTAAGGAGGGCGCGATAAAATCCCAGCGAACCGGGGAAAGTTCGTCGGCGTAAAATCGTACGGGTAAACTGAATATTTTCTTTTTCAATAATGCGTCGATTGGTGACCTAATTATTGAGCCGTTCATTGCGCAAATCGATTAACTTCGTTAAAAGGAAAAGGTCGAGAAAAAGTTATAAAAAGTTATTGCTATACCGAGTGCTTTGACACGTAAATTTAAGATTTTTCAAAAAGTCGAGTTAATAAACTGCTGGACAAAATTCCGTTCTTCAATTTCAATTTTGTTAGAATCGAATCGGACGATTCCACGTCGAGCTACACGATACAATGAGGGTAATATTTAATAATTATATATTTAAAAAGACACTTGTTTAAGAGTATCTAACAATGATAGTAACTACCTATTAGATAGTAGAAATTATAATTTAATTTGAATTTTGTTAGAATCGAATCGGACATCGAGCTACACGATACAATGAGGGTAATATTTAATAATTATATATTTAAAAAGACACTTGTTTAAGAGTATCTAACAATGATAGTAACTACCTATTAGACAGTAGAAATTCTAATTTAATTTGAATTTTGTTAGAATCGAATCGGACATCGAGCTACATGGTACAATGAGGGTAATATTGAATAATTATATATTTAAAGAGACACTTGTTTAAGAGTATCTAACAATGATAGTAACTACCTATTAGATAGTAGAAATTCTAATTTAATTTGAATTTTGTTAGAATCGAATCGGACATCGAGCTACATGGTACAATAAGGGTAATATTTAATAATTATATATTTAAAGAGACACTTGTTTAAGAGTATCTAACAATGATAGTAACTACCTATTAGACAGTAGAAATTCTAATTTAATTTGAATTTTGTTAGAATCGAATCGGACATCGAGCTACATGGTACAATGAGGGTAATATTTAATAATTATATATTTAAAGAGACACTTGTTTAAGAGTATCTAACAATGATAGTAACTACCTATTAGATAGTAGAAATTCTGATTTAATTTGAATTTTGTTAGAATCGAATCGGACATCGAGCTACATGGTACAATGAGGGTAATATTTAATAATTATATATTTAAAAAGACACTTGTTTAAGAGTATCTAACAATGATAGTAATTACCTATTAGATAGTAGAAATTATAATTTAATTTGAATTTTGTTAGAATCGAATCGGACGATTCCACGCCGAGTTACATGGTACAATCTAGCAATTATAGTAACTACAAAATGGCGGATACAACATAACGACATAAAATGCGAAAATTGATTCGATTTGGATGAAACTTACTATACAAGGGTTATCGGGGTCGCTGATTCCAAATCTGATCTCAGAATTTAGAAATTCAAAATGGCGGATACAACATAACGACACAGAATGCACCGAATAACCGAAAGCAGTATTAATTTTAGGCAATGGTTCCTCTAGCCTGCGAAAATAGCACACTGTGCCCCGATTGAAAAGGGTTAACTCGTAATAACCCGAGAAATAAAGCCAGCGCGATCCCCATTCGTACCCCGTTCCTTTTCTGATCGTGTACGATAGATTTGTTCCGTGGAGTATCGACAGGGAATTCGGAAGTACCCTACGTTTATCGAGTAATCGTAACGTACGAGGCGATAGAACGTCGCAAGAACGAGTCAGCAGCCGAGCGAAAAAGGGAAAGCGGAAGTGTCTGCGGGAAAACGCTTCTTCTAAAAAGCTGCCGGTGACGCGAATTTTCTCCTTCAACTGGCACGCCCTGGCTGCGTTGTAATGTCTTGTTCCTCCCCCTTCCCCCGTTTTATGGCTATTGCTCTTTCCTTATTCCCGTTACCGCTTAATCGAATCCCCTAACTTCTATTTTCCCCCCGTCAAACGTTCGCCCCGTTGTCAGCGAGAGGGAACGGACCGAACGGACTCTGTCCGATTAGCAAAAAACACTGTAGATAGCGTAACCTTGTTACCTCTGGCTAGACGATAGAATTGCTCCGAAAGTACTATGCAAACGAACCGTCTAAAGCACGGGGTACGTACGAAACGAGGCGCAAAAACGTAGCTCCGTTTAGAACGTTTTAATTATCGGAGAGTTTCGAAAATGGAATGCAAATTGAGCGTCGCGGAGCAGTTTTCGTACACAAGACACGAGGACTACTCGGAGTGACCGGAACGAAATCGTAATCGATCCTTCGTCTCTGACCTCTTTTCTTTTTTTTCCCTTTTTTTCTTTTAATTATTTTTTTCTCCGAGGTACGGTGGAACGATAACATTCTGCTCGATCGGCGGACAAAGTACGGGAAATACAGTGGGAATCAATATAGAGCGTAACGCTAGAAGCTGATATTTTCTTCCTGGTGAGGTGACTTCTGGAACGACCGAGGGAAAACAATGTTCTGATCTATATAGACGGACCGAAGAAAGTATCGACTTCTAAGGTACTCCTACCGCTGACCCTGATGGGTGAATTCCATCTTCGCTCAGGCGAGTCCCGACATTACTCCGATTGAACGTAACTCTATAGTCAATATCAGTTAGAAGTTGGATATGTAGTTTGTATTACAGGTCTCATAGTGCGACGTTTTTACCACTTTTATTAGGTGGAGGCATTTTCAAATTCTATAACAACGGAATCTATACTCTGTTTTCTATGTATTATATTCTACATTCTATATTTTATATTTTATATTCTATAATCTATAATTTATTTTGTGTATTCTATTATTTATTACCCTAGCAAAAGAGGTCGAAGCGTCACAATATACCGCTTGTGTTAACAATTTGTTACAGTAAAGAGAAAATTCTTCAACGTTAGGCGAACGAGAATTTCAATAGAAGAAATTCGAACACTTTCCTCACTTGTCGTGACCCACTAAACAATAATAGACATCCCCAAAAATGGAAACACGGTATGAAAAACGAAATATAAACAAAGCAAACCTTGATTCAGTTTTATTTGTTTTCTTTCTGGTTTGTCATTCGTCGAGCATTCTGTACGCGAAAAATTGGAATCAATCGACTTTTCAAAGCATCAGCTGCAAAAAGAAAGAAATACTTCGAATATATTTAAAACTGTATACGTCGTAATAGAAACACATTGCCACGCCCTGTGTGTTTTATGGTATCTAGTGTCGTAGATTCGTGACAAGATTGTCGATTTCAAAGGTAAATCTATTGGTATCATAACACGATCTCATCGTGATCTGGCACTAAATCTATCGCCCCCTTCGGGTTAATCTGCAGGCACACGCTCCCTGTCTCTTAAACGGAGAGGCGAGCCATTACGTGGCGCAAAAGTAGGGGTGGTGCATCACGTATTTCGCAATTGGAGGGAATGGCCTAGAGCAACCAACTGATCTTACGACCATTATAAACGATGAATATTAATTCCAAAAATTCTCAAACCGAACAAATTTTAAATATTTACGACCACGAAAAATAATGTTCAAGGCTACTTACTTTTAACGTAATTACTGGGTTTCATCGAGAGTTCGCAGCAATTGATTTTAATTACTTCTTTTTAGATTATATTATTTATTCGATTTTCTATACTACGTTCAATCCTCTTCGGAATAAATTAATTGCAAATATCGCGGTTATATTTTGTTGCGATTGAATTTTCTCTTTTTATTAAACAGATAGTTACTTGCTAAATGCTTTAATGATCTCATAAAATAAAAGAGAGATTATGTAATGTTAATTAATTTTGATTTCAGTGGTATTAATTTCTTTTGAATATTTGTGGAAAGGTGTCTCAAATATGTTTATAACTGAACAACAATACGTGACAAAAAAGTGGATAGTGAATTAAATCAGCATTTTTATTAACGAGTCCATGAACACATATTTCGAAACAATGCCAGGATAAAATAAACAATTTTTATTAAGAAGAAGACGAGCCTGACAGTACACAAATGTCACAAGAATAATTTCTGTACGTACGTAAAAAAAGATAAACAGCATCTAATCTGTTATATGTTCCACGCCGAATTAAAATCTAACATCGACCGAAGCAAAGTTTATCCAAATAACAGTCCGATCGAATTAACGTGAGAAATGAATCGCTGCGGGGTGTTCCTATTCGTCGTCTATTATTCGAATCAGATTTTTCCCATCTCCGAACTCGATGCGTTCTTCATCCAGGCCGCAGTAATTGCGATACCTCGATCATAATCTTCGTGCTCGCGGCAACTACGCACGAAGAAACTTCGCCAACTTATTACCAAGTGACCTAAAGCCGGAGTGGCTTAAGGCAGATTTATCATTCCGGTGTGTGGTTTAATTAGAAATTCTAACAAGCTTCTACAACAAATATGACGTACGTATATATACATACCAAAAAGTTGGTAACGATGTACCATTTGCTCGCGTGAAAGTAAACCGCTGGCTCTCGCTTAAGAAATTCATTCGTTATTCTCCAGTTTGTAATTTATGAATGCTGTGAAAACAATAGTGTAGCGCAAATTTGCATACTAGCTCATACATACCAGGGTAAAGGAAAGGTGTCAGGGTAGAGTAGGGTACGTTGGTAGACCCTAGATTGTTTTTCATTTTGTAAATAAAAGTGTACTCCTTGAATGAATAGAGGACAAGTGCACGATTCTCGCATTCATTAAATTAAAAATTTAATGAAAGTGTACGTTTCGCGTTTGCTCTCTATCGAAGAAACTGTAAGATGATTTAAAGTTAGTTAAAGCTGAATCTACCATCACTTTAAGGCTTTATATTACAATAAATCTCGTATGATAAGTTGATAAATATTTCTAAATAAGAACTGCCTTACTATGGATGAAAATATACAGTGTATTTCGTTTAACGTGGAATCATTAGATACGTCATAGAGGGACGAATTAATGGTACTATGTAATTAATGGGACCCCGTGTAATTGTGACTTGTGACGTTGCTATGAAATTATGAGGTATGCTGTCCATCTTTTATCGTATAAAGACACCCAAGATAGCGCACACCCCCGAAGTAGTTATGTCCGAGAGAATTACTTTTGGTTTGGAGCTGGATACGTAGCAGTATTTATATCTGTTATGCTCGCACACGTTGTCACGGAGATACCGCTAAAAGAAATATCTGTACTTCACAAAAGTCCGTGACGCGCCCTCGCGTGGTCGTAACTCAGGAATTAAATTAAATCTTGCGACGCAGTGCGAAATCCTCCATTTATTATTGGGTGTTATTTATAAAATGAAGGGAAATATAACGAACCATACTTAGTTAGACACATTAATACATATTGATAGAACTATATAATATATAAGTTCAATTATATATATATAAAGTATTTTTCTAAAATACTTTATTTTTCTAAAATATTCTGCAAGTATGTATA
>NC_071981.1:3010044-3012742 GCF_026283585.1 Hylaeus volcanicus | reverse complement strand
TTTAATTTGAACTATTATACATACTTGCAGAATATTTTAGAAAAATACTTTAAGAGGCTCTATTCTACTTTTATATTTACTATTATTAATTCAAGTATATATATGTCTTATAAGTTCAATTATATACATTTAATTTGAACTACAAACTTACAGAATAATTTAGAAAAATACTTTATGAGGTTTTATTCCAATTTTATATTTACTATTATTAATTCATATATATTCGCTTATAGTATTCATATATATGTATTCGCTCATAGTGAATCCTCGATTAAAATGTATCCACGCCTCGTTTTCTGGGGTAACTATTACTGTTCAATTATGGAAATATCAACAATCCACCACAAGTGGAATAGTAGATATCTATTTAAGTTCTATTTAGGTCTCTTTGAATACGACTTCTGAATTGCAAGAATGAGAGCTCGAAATGGCTACAGACAAATTCTCTGGCTGTTTAATGAACACTAACATTGTACATACAAGAACAACTCCACAGTGTCGATTAATTTCGCATCGTGTCATTGGGAATTGTTTGCAAACTAGCGGAGCTGCTGTAGGTTCCTGCGGATAAGTATCATTAAGGATCATGTCGGCATCGTTGAACTCCCGCCCATGAGGACGCATCCATGCGGAGGATCCATTCGGCCCTTGACCCCAGCCATAAACCTTTAGGACCTTCGGAACATCCCCAAAATGCGTTGATGCTAATATACCTGGTCGAATTCACGTCGAGCGAATCGGCCTCGGGGCGGTCAATTGAGTTTGTTCCGATAATAGATTCGCGTCCCTCCTCCGAGTTATCAAAGCCAAGTAAATTAAAGACGAAGTAAACCGTGGGCCATCGAGAGTTTACATTCGCCTAAATTAAAGTACCGTCGCCCACCGGACGAACGTCGCGTTTTATTACATCTTAAAGTTTCAGTCGAATCGGTGTTATTTGATTCTCCCTACTTTTGTTTTACAGCGAGCGTATGCGACGCCTCGAAGGATTTATTGGTGACCGGTTACCTGGCTGGCTCTTCGGTAAGCACGCCGTAACTGCAACCCCCTTTTTCTCTTACAAACAGTGGGGCTAACAAGGGAACGAATCCAATTGTCACGCGCCGATTTTGATCTTTATGTGGTACGTTATGTGGTTTGTTGTTAATTTATGTTACTAAATATTGTTTCTCATTTATGAAAATTTATATGCGTAAACTACAGGTTGAAATTGAGGATACATGTTTTTGGAAATTTTGATTTTCACCATATAACAATTATTATATTAGGTGGAGGATTCCTTCTTCCGCGCCGAAAACGTGACTTCTTTATCATTTTTTTTGGTCATAAAGTATGCAAGATTTTAATTTGAAATTTTACACACGTCTCTAGTATGATGTAGTTGAGAGTTACTATCGTTCTATGTAGCACTATACTACTATTTACTATCAATGGAAAAACCGATAAATTATTTAGCTATTATTTAACTAGCTCCTCTAGTTTTCAAGGTATTTAAGAAAACATGGTGTTCACCCTCAACTTTAGAGGCAAATATTTTTTGAGAACTACCAACCACATAAATTTCATCAAAACGTGCGTGTGACTATTGGATATCTTCCCTTGTAAGCTCGACACGGATAAGGACCCAAAATATCTCATAGTATCCGCCGATACGTGACGATTGCAATTATTTTGCATAGGTCAAAGATAAAGTCGTAAATCGTGGTGAGATAGGATACGCGCGATTAACCCAGTTCCTTGTCATAAAATCTTGGAGATAGTCGGGTGCTCTAGGGGCAAAGGGATCTCCGGTAACCGGGATACCATCGTCGTCAGATTCTGATGTAAAATTAATGTTTAATATGTAGACCATAACTTTCAATTATACAGAATGTTTAAGGCGGAATGGTTAAATATTTCATGGGATGGAAGTTATATTTTCACAAATGTTATTTGATACCAAGGGAGGTGTTACATTAAGAAAATAATTTATTGTAATTGAAGGGATGGGAAAGGATTAAAAACGAAATTAATTTTTATAGGAATTATAGATTTTAAATAGAATTCTATATATTTGGATCCTTATTTAGGTAGTATTTGTACAGAAAGATTTATTAAGCTACTATGCGCGATTATTTATTGCAATATGAAGTTTTAAATAAGAATTTTTATTGAATACAACTCTGTTCCTCGTTCCGTGTGAAAACATCCTGTATATTTTTATCTTGCGTATATTTCATCGTGCATACTTATAGATTATCTTATATATTTGGCTTACGCAGCGTAAACAGTTAAAGATATCTCTAAACAATGTATCTAAGAGTGTTTCTAATGATCTTTACTGTAATTAAATAAAGGAAAGTCAAATTTCCCGCGGGAATTAGTGTCGCCATCTCGCGGTGAACATACCGAACTAAAATTCCGACCTCCGTACAGCGCACCACCGGGAAAACGCCCAAGTTTGTCCTCAATAGTTCCTATTTTTACTGCTAGATGGCGCAGGTTACAGTCTTTTTTACCGACCTGTCGGTACTTTACCATAAGGATGGTAAAAAATACGGTAGATACGTTACCTTTTAATCGATTAAATTCCAATAACGATAGATTTCAACTTATCGCCGACAGGTGGCAGAACAGTATTTCATGTTGCGTAACCATTCGTGGATTGTTCGCTAGATAACTAAATTGTCGGTAGTTTATATTCAAACCTCCTACCTAC
>NC_071981.1:3008398-3010034 GCF_026283585.1 Hylaeus volcanicus | reverse complement strand
CTAGATAACTAAATTGTCGGTAGTTTATATTCAAACCTCCTACCTACGTTAGAACCGTTACCTTTCAATCGATTTAATTCCAATAGCGATAAGTTTCAGCTTATCTCCGACAGGTGGCAGAACAGTATTTCATGTTACGTTACCATCCGTAAATAGTTCGGTAAATAACTAAATTGCCGGTAGTTTAAATTCAAAATTGAATGTAGCATCCTTCAAAAACACTGATAACTTTGTCCCGAGACAGATAATGACGCTACCGCACACAATAGAGGATCCATCTTGGATTGATTCGCGAACGCGCGTAACTCGCGTCGTTCGGAGTGTAATAAATTTGTCGGAATATCAGATTTTTCGTTCGTTTTTGTTATTGGATGAGATTCTTGCCGTGGGTACGGATATTCGAATCGTTTTAACGAAGGATCTCGCGTTTCCATAGTTGGCGAATGGCGAAAAAAAGGGTTTTGTGCGAGCAAGTTTCGCCGCTATCAGATTCTTCTGTCGGCGACGTATCGGTGAATTTATTGCCTCGCTTCTCCGCAGAGGCGGGAGTGCACGATCTCTCCTGGAGAATTCCCTTTAGGATAGCGCCTTGTCTGTCAATTCCTCGCTATGGTCAAGACACTTGGTTCCCCTCATCGATTATCCATCCTCCCTCGAGGTATCCACGCAGCCGGAACATCTCCGAGGCCACTAACCCGTGCATGCAGAGAAAACCTCCGGGTTTCTTTTTATCGCGTCAGTCAAACGGTTGCGGCAGTTCTGGTTTGTCGCGTAAACTGATTGGGAGAAAAACAGACGAGGAAAATTAGAGCCGCTTGTTACTCCCTTTGCTAGACAAACGTTCGTAGGTTTGCGTGATACTCGCGTATCAAAGCGATTGATACGTTTCGTCTTTTGACGCAGGTTTTCAATATTCGATTCAATATTCAAGATCGATCTTCGCTTTATCGCAATTAAATTGGACGTTGATCGTCGATGTTGCGCACTCGTAATCGTTTCAACCGAATTTCCAAACAGCTAGTTTACATACGAATCTCGACCTCGGACGTCTGGGCGTTAATAGCATGTCCCAAAGGATCTTGATAAATTCGCGAGCTTGTTCTTAATTACCTCGGACGTCGTTCGTTATTAAGTGCGCATCAATTATCACCGACTCGATCGAGCCCCGTGAACGGCGAAAAGATGATAGGCTCCATCATGTAAATACATCTTGCTCCAATTACACGGGGAAGATACGTCCGTCTTCGCATGAATACGGACCTTAATTAACGTAACATTAGACCGTCGTGATTTGAATTCCAGTTGTACAACAGATAACGTCATTTTTGGCATGGCTATTTTACGTCGATGATATCCTCGTTAGCGTTATTGACAACTGGTTACATAAATTCGCTTCAACGCGATCATCGCCCGCAGATTAAGTTTGCCAATCTACACGGGGTGTTTCGTAACATATGGTTCCCAGTGGTGGATGGGGGATATAACGGTGTTTAATGCATTTTTCGTGGTGGAGGTCACCGGTGACCCCCATGGTGTTGACATGAATTTTTTATTATGCTATATATATTATATTAAAATATTGTTTACTGTAGATAAAGTGAGTGCAAGGGTGTTTAATGCATTTTTCGTGGTGGAG
>NC_071981.1:3003127-3008388 GCF_026283585.1 Hylaeus volcanicus | reverse complement strand
TAGATAAAGTGAGTGCAAGGGTGTTTAATGCATTTTTCGTGGTGGAGGACACCGGTGACCCCCATGGTGTTAACATGAATTTTTCGCAGTGGAGGTCACCAGTGACCCCCACGGCGCTGTATCCAAGACGCGTGCCGTGCACCGGTGACCCCCACGGCGTCCACGCATGTATCACGTCACGGTGCGCTTTGATTTTTTTCCTAAAATACACATACCAACCAAAATACGCACGTCCGTGTTACATTCCGGAGGGAAGATTCGCATTTCTCGCGGAATGCGCGTATACCATCCCTCACCTGGTCGTTCACCCTTCGTTCCGCACTTGCTTTTACGGTAGCTCGATCCAACGTGTCCTGACTTTTTTTTTCTCCCTTCCATTCGCCCTCCTGGGCTCGGTTAGGTCCCTTTTGCCCTGGTCGGATCGCTCGCGGCACCCGGGACAAAGCTGGAGAAAGTATATGGATGGAATCGCGGACGTTTTCGATCCTTAATAGCTGTTTCCCAAGGATACAGTAATAAAGAAGCCGCGCTGACCGGTGATTGCCGATTTAAGGACTCGAGCGTTTGTGCCAGGTACCCTCGGGTACGATTCGTTAACCCTTCCTCTGTTAAGTACGTCCTTCTTATATTTATCGTTATGCTCTTCTTCCAATTCTAATCAGAATCCCAAATAATAGAATTAACCCTTTGCACTCGAGGGCTTTTTTTCTGGTATCTACCAGCAACTCGAGAAGCTTTCTTAGCATTCTACATTCCACATTATTCATTCTTCGCAGAAATATGTAGAAATAATGAAGAATTACTTAATATATTATTGTGTATTTAGTAGTAGAAAAATAAATAATAAAAATAGATTAACCCTTTGCACCCGAGGCCTTTTTTTCTGGTATCGTCTAGTACATTCTATTGCCACGAATGCTAAGATTATATTGACTTCGAAAATGAAATCTCTAATTTGAGATTTGAGAATCAGGTCACCTTTGCCTCAACGATAATTATTTTATTGGCACTTCGAGTTCCAAAGAAATTAAACCTGAAGAACATCTGGTGGTGACTGAGAGTCACCTTTCGAGTTCAAGGGGTTAATATACGGATGAAGATCTGTTTCTCTGATCGATAAAGGTCGATGAGTTTCCAAACGTGGATCTTCTTTTTCCCACATCAGTTTTTTGTTTTATCTCGAACCAAAATTGGTGATCTGAAAGGAGTCTAAAATGTCTGGATAAGAAGAGAAACAAAAGATCGGCGGCGAGAGGGGGGTTTAGTGGGTGACGAAGCGAGGGAACAGTAAGGCGAGCACCGTCGCTCCGGCGCGGCGCGAGTTTCTTATGGCGGCGGTGGGACAGAAAGATCCGCCGCAAAAAAGGACCGCCCCGGCTGCGCGGACGCGCAGAATCTGCAATTATATCGCAAAAAAGGAGCCGAGTGTCCGGGACAAACTGCTTCCTGGCCCGTAAACAATGCTCCCAAATAAGTCGCCGGGCATAAATCGTTCTGCTCGGCTCCGGGCGACTCGCGTTCCCCGCACGAGTCAGCGCGGCCGCCCTCTCCCAATCGCACGATAAAAAGCCAATCGATCGCTAAACTCTTTATTCCGCCGTTGAAAGCTCTCGTGGACGAAAGGAGGAGGAGGAGGAGGGAGGGGACGGGACGGAGATACGAATTTACGAGTCGATGCTCTTCGCCGCGGCTCCGCCGGGCCAGATATTGCGATATAAAGTTTCTTACTGGCAGCGCCCAAATCGCTCGGTCCCCGATCGATGTCGTCCGATACGTCGATTCTATTAAATAACAGAGTTCCGACTGGCAGCGAGATGAAGGGCTCTCCGTCGCGGGGGCCATTAACGTGCGGGCCCCGGACCCATCGTCGACGACGTATTTTTATTGGAACCATCCGGATAATTATCTTTGATTCGACGCGATGGGGTGCGTCTAAGTCAGAATCTGGTCGGATATTTAAATCGCGACGAATCTACCGTAACTTGTAACTTGTACTGTAACCCTCAGGGGCCGTAGCTGAGCTTGTTCGCAGCTGCGGTACGGGTTTGGCGAACCCGAGGCACCCGAGCTTCTCGTAAGGCCCGTCGGGCCTGGTCCAATTACAGCAATTAACGAGTTACTTCATTGGCTCGTCGTGTTAGGTCATCTTTCGAGAATCGTCCGAGAGATAAGAAATACCCTTTAACTCGAACCTGAACTAGTAGACGAGACGTTCAATTCTTCCGTCTCCGTTTCAACAAATTCCAATTATCGTTGCACGAACGAAATCATGCCCGCGGAAGTCCAACTCGCTCCCCGGTTCATTTCGAAGCCTCGCAACTCATAACGCGTACGAAAACTCTTAATTAACCGCGGTTTTTATCCGTCGTGGTCCAGCGCAAGAAACATTTTACAGCCTCGCCGCCCTCGGTCCTTGTTAACGTTTGCCAAAGCAGCGTCTCAATAAGCGCGCACTCCGCCGATCGTAAAGTTCGATCGCAGAAAGGAATTCTTTTTCGTGGCCAATAATTTATGATAACCCGTACGGCGCGCGCTCGCACGAGAAAGAAAAAGAGAGAGAGAGAGAGAGAGAGAGAGAGAGAGAGAGAGAGAGAGAGAGAGAGAGAGCTGGTGTCAAGTCGTAACCGGATATCGGCTCGCCAACAGTGTAATTATTTTTCAAACGGGTACGCGAAAGAGACGAAAAAGGAGACAAACCGGGGAGAAAACGCGAGGCGAGAACGCGAAAGCACCGAAGGCGAGCGCACGTTCGCGCGAGATTTCGCGCGCTTTACCCCATAATTACGCGATGCTGGGAATTCATTAGCGCGTTAACCAGGTGTGAGCACCGGCCGCCTGATAATCGCGGGGCACCGCGAGGGGTTCGACTCGAGACGGCCCCGAGAAAAAATTAATCCCATCAGATTAACCGGCCCATTATAATTACGTACGAAGCGTTAACGTGACCGGAGCTTCCATAGTCAGGCGTATCCGCTGGACGAGTGGAAGGGACTCGGAGGCGGATCTGCCGCGAACCTAATGAAGCTTCGGGGCCCCACGTGGAAGGGACCTCCGAGAGCATCCTTGCTCCTCAATTTTTTCGTTTGGCTAAAACAGAGGCTAGGAATTATAAACTCGTCTGTAGCTTCCGAAGGACTTTGGGTGAACCTTGTGCACGTTGGATGCTAGTAGAATTGGGAAAATTCTGCGATGTTATAGAGGAATAGTCGGTTTGAAATTCAGTGAGGCGGCGCTGGATTTCACTGATCGCGTGGTCGGGCGGCGCGGGATCAGGATGCACTGTTCAGCACTTAGCGGTGGTGCACGCCGCCCTACGGAACGGAGAACCATGACCCACCGGTGATGCAAACCAACATGTTAATTCCACACAATAAACCACGAAATAATAGTAGCGGATTGGATATATTTTTCATAACACTATTTGCCGTCCATAAAACGTTTTAAGAGCTGACAGACCAAGAGCCGAATATTCGCTCGCGGTGCGCCGGATTAATTAGGTTCCCTCTTTCATTATGAGCCTCCTGGCAAAACGCTATTACCTATGGACGTATATTTCAATCGAGCAGGCATTAAAATAATCTCACGCTTGTTTCTCGAGGTGAAACGCGGTGCGCATTAAGCGGCTGGATAAAATGTTAATTTATGGCGGTCGAAAGTTAGCTGGAGTTAATAAGGTAGTTCGAAGGTTCGTTACCTCGACCTTTGGCGAGCCTTTAAGAGGGCAGATATGAATCGAGGGCGCGAGGAAACGAAAGCGTGTTCCTCCTCCACGTTTCCTGTATCGACGAAAAAGAGAGAGCCTGATTTTAACCGAGTTTCTTTTTTTCTTAAGATTAACTTTATCAATCAGGTGTTTAAGTCGCACCTGCTTCCTACACTGCATCGTAAAAACTCTGGTAACAAATTAATCAACGCGCGTTGAAAGATTCGATGCATAGTAACGCGTGTGTAAAAAATCAAGCACTCGCTTATACAGTCGTCTTAATTGAAACAGCAATTAAACCAGCCTGCAACCACGGAATTCAAGTATTATTTAGCCGTGTTATTTAGCAATAGGAAATAGCGGATAAACAAGTTTGCGATCGCAATAAAACAAGTCGGCGGTCGCTGGCGTATCATCGCCGCGGATGAAAACGCGTCATTAATCAGATAAGGATCTGGAAACAGCAAGGGTGTACCACCGTAATAGTCCATCGAGGCGAGCATCGTATATTGTTACTGAAAACGGGGCTGGTCCCGAGCGGTAAAGGCCGCGGATCACGAGCTGATTTACGAAGGCGCGAATTAGCCCGTAATTGCCTCTAAACGGATCGCGCATTAATATATATTGAGTTGCACTCTATCCCGCACGACTTTATCGCACGTAAATCGGTCGTTACCTTACAACTTTGCTTCCACGCCCATATGTAACTTTTAAGGACGAGTATGTACGTATATGGAATCGAGATTATCAGCGATGGTGCGTAACCGAGTGCGGAATCGGGCTAGTTAGCGCACGCGTCGATTACAGAGTAACGAGGAATCGCAGAGAATTTGCTGGTTCCTTCGGAAACTCTCGCAGATTGAAAACGTACAACTCGAGCATTAACGAACGAAATGAATTTAATTAACGAACGAAATGAATTTAATTAACTACGCGAAATCGAGGAATTTCCACGTAAATCGAGGCTCGTTAGCTGCGCCGAAATGTTAATTAATGTACAGAACGTGGAGGTCCACCGTAAACTGAATATTTAATCGACTTATTCGAGGGCAAAGATATGAAAGTATGGGTTGACGATATCAGTTTTGTGATTTTCTGTTTTCTATTAGGGTTGGGTTGCATTATTTGGGTTGAGGTTAAAAAAATCGGGTACCCTCCGATCGGGATGATTTTTTTTTATCATAGGTAGCCCTTGACCTGGCGATTACAGAGGTGGTCTTGACCCTTAACTACTTCCCCTCCCAGGGGTCAAAAACTGAAATAGTCCAAGAAGTAATTTTTTACACCGATCACGGTGAATTCCAAATTGTTTTTTACGTGGAAGAACATCGTAGCAGCATAACAGCATGACTCAAAATTTACTGTCTGAGTATGTTTGAGATAGTTTTTCGTGGGGCGACAATAGTGAATATCCTTCACGTACCTACTGTCTGAATAAGTTTGGGTTAGTTTTTGCAGGCGTCAGCAATATTGAATACCATTAATGTACATACTGTCTGAGTACGTTTGATGTGGTTTTTTGTGTAACGGCAATATTGAATATCCTTAATGTACCTAC
>NC_071981.1:2973821-3003117 GCF_026283585.1 Hylaeus volcanicus | reverse complement strand
TGTCTGAGCAACTTTGGGTTAGTTTTTGCAGACGTCAGCAATATTGAATACCATTAATGTACATACTGTCTGAGTATGTTTGAGGTGGTTTTTTGTGTAACGGCAATATTGGATATCTTTAATTTACATACTGTCTGAGTATGTTTAGGATAAATATAATTTATTTGACACACACACTCGGTGTCTATTTCAATTCCTAGAGAGCCGATGCAGCAAATTTTCCGAGTAGGACGACTCAGCCACCGGCGAGATCGTTTCGATCGCTCCTTTAAAGGCCTCCTCTTCTGGCTTGCTCCGTCTTTGTGATTCGCGGCCCTCCAGTCGGCATAAAGAGTCAACTTTGTAACAGAACCGATCATAAAAGTGCCGTCCGCGTGTATCCTTCCTCTCGTACAAGCACAGGGTATAAATCTCCGTGGATGAATGCAACTGGTAGGGCATAACCGCCTAACAGGGCCCCCTACGAGAACAAAGTCCGGCCATTAAAACGTTCTCTCCTCTGCAAAGTAGCTTCGCGCCGCTTGAAACCTCTCTCTCTCCCTTTCTCTCTCTGTGTTCGCGGACATTGATGCCGACTACGCTAATAAAATGTTACAAATTCGTTGCACGAAGGGTAGTTTATGGCGCGTGTGAGGCCTTCATCGGACCCACCGTCTCGCGCAGGGTTCAAACCCCGCGGGATTATTATTCCACGGCTTTGTGGTCTCTCCGGTCTTATGGCCCTGTCCTTGAGCCGTGCAATGCCAGCAGTCGAAGTTAAGTCGATTTAATTCGTCGAGGACCGAATTGGGATTCACGGCAGGTCACCGCGCTCCGGTTTACGAGACGATGATGCATGGAAGCTTAAAACGCGCGAAGGCAAAACGTTCTCTTTTTGCTGCGCGAGGGTTGCGATAAATCACAATGTTATGGCTCTCGTCTGAATCTTTGGGGACTGGTTGCTTTCGAAGTAACAATTTTGTAGGAAGAATATTACAAATTCGTTGGCGCGGGATGCGGGACCGAAGCTCCGTCGATTTAGGTTTATGTAGCGGAAGATACAGGAGATTTATGGCGAAGGAAGACAGAGTGTGTGTCTAATTGAAACCTTCGGTCGATACTTTGGAGCGTCGTAAAATGTTCTTTTAATTTAGAGATCGTTAATGCGTACCTCTGAATCGGATACCGCTTCTTCGAGTTTCTACCTTTGCTGTGTGGTCCACGTGTGTATCTAACGGCGCACGGTTTATGATGTGAATCTTTTATATCCTTACTCAGAATTCTTCTCTAACGATCGGTTATCGATTTCACGATCGGTCCGTACGTTTCCGTCGACGTTATTTTCTTAGATCGCGTCAATAAAACCCCTTTCTCGCATCGACTAACGAATGAAGGAAGCGTAAAAGTCCGCGACACGGTAACGATCCCATTCGCAGCGAGAACCATCGAGGAATCGGGAAAGTAATTGGTCCGTGCGCGTTAAGTCCAAGCGTCTCTTGAAACAATAATCGACAATTGAATTTATATCCGCGGGAGGTACATGCAACGTGACCGTCTCTCCCTCGTCGGTACACAGGAGGACCATAAAGTACAATTTGCAACTTCCCCTTCCGTTTTATTGTTCCCCACGCGCGGTGCCAAGGTGTGCCGGAGGATTTTAATCAGACACGCGGGCCATTTCGCAAAACTTCGGTGAGTTTCGATTTAGAAGACAAAGTTACTCGAATCGAAATTGTAGTAGTTTCTTCCAGTGAAATAAAATGTCGACGGGTATTTAATATTGAATGTAGAATATATATTTAAATAGGTTTAAAATGAAACACACAAACTTTACTCACATTCCATTCTCACAATCAAATATCGACTATAAAATTCATTCTCTTTATATATTGCAATTTTTTACACATACCCTATTGTTTCTGCGTGTAAATTTCACCTTTACATACTGGATAAGTACACACTGTGAACCTGTGAACTTCACAGTGTTCGAGCACCTGTTCGAAAATTATTTCGTCTCGCCTTCTTCCGCCATTAACGGTGACACAGATCGTATCTCGCGTTCAAGTTCGAAGACGTTTACAGTTCTAGGCCGGCGCTTTTAATAGTCTTCAATAAGGGTTGATTCGAAAGGCAGGTGGTGGTTCCCTACGGCCGCGTGAGAAAGTTCACGTAACGTTCGTCCTCTTTACGGGAAACGTCTTCCTCGCAG
Source organism: Hylaeus volcanicus (assembly GCF_026283585.1). Taxonomy (NCBI): domain Eukaryota; kingdom Metazoa; phylum Arthropoda; class Insecta; order Hymenoptera; family Colletidae; genus Hylaeus; species Hylaeus volcanicus. The sequence goes on along the minus strand of NC_071981.1, from coordinate 3,000,929 downwards.
GTGGTGCGTAGGGCGAAGTCTAGCCAACCGACCCTTTATTTCACCGAGAAAAGCAGCGAACCCTTAAAAAACCTCGATCTCGATTCTCCTTTCTCGCGGGAATCCAGATTTCTGGAAATTCTATATTATATCCGACTCGTCAATGCCGCTTTGTCGGGCCTGGAGTGACACGCGTGGTTGCAGGCGACCTTTTGTCGAGCCTCGAAAGGATTCCTCCCTTTCGAGCGCTGGTTCCCCTGGAGACGGGGTTGAAAGTTGAGCTGGCATCTCGGTTAACCGATTATTTGGAAATATTGATCGGCTGTTTGATCCCGATCGGTCCAAATATTGATCAGCCTTGATCGGATTCTCGGGCCACAATGGATTCTATTAATTAGCTTCGAACGATTTCTGGGACTTTTGTCCATCGGGCCTTTTTGCAATGCTAACAGAAAATGTGTACATAGGGCATTCCAAGCCATTTGTACCACTTGGACCAGGACATTTTTTATTTAGATGAATTTTATTTAGATGAATTTTTGCAGATTTTTGTACTTCAGATTTTGTAATTCATTTAGCAGTGTACTACAACGATACAAAAAAGTTTCAGCCAAATCAAAATGGCTTGAACCACTGAATGGCAATTATAGGATTGATTACGAATTAACATTTATCGTTGAATGATACGAGAAAGCTATCCTTTACATTTACAAACGCAACAAACAATAGTTCGAATTTGCTTCATTCGAAAACGTAAATAATTCCATGGCGCCGTGCTCGTTGCACATAATTCGATGCAGTTCATTGACGGAGTTGCGGCATCGACGAAAGATCGACTTTTTCTTACATTTTTACGGACGAGAGACCCGTTTCGCTATCCCTTTCCGCCCCCGCGATTCCCGTCTAACGTAAACCCCCAATTTTCGCACAATGGAGCGTCTCGAGGGTCCTTATAAAAATTCGAGATACAATAAGGCCTTTGTGGCCCGACTTATCCCATCCGTTCGATTGAACCGGACAAATTTTTTTTTCCTCGACGACCCCATGCACGGTGCGTCGATTTCTCGTAAAACGTCCGAAAATCGGACACACTCGTGAAGAGGTTAAACCTTTTGTGCGAGAGAATCATCGTGCGAGCCATTCAACGAGACCTTTATCCGTTTTTTCCGCACACCCCGTTACGGACTCGACCGAGAACGTTGGTCGCGAACAGGGACCGGATACTTTTTACTTTTATTATTAGGGGTAGATTTTACAACAGTGTCTTTCGTCGAATGTTATCCCTGTTGTACTTGGAAAACTTCGATTTAAATCTCACCCTTACCCGACGATTCGAGAAACGGTTCTTTATTTCGTTTTAAATACTTCCCTGCGGGTTGCTTAATTCAAAGTGACTTGCAGTTGGCGATACAAATGTACTAGGCCGCGGTTGCTAGATCGAATCTCGATTCGCTTCACCCCGACGAAGCGAAAGCATAAGTAGGCGGGGGAAATCGATGATCCCGCATAAGTTGGGCTAATGGATGCCGGTCGAAGCAACCGTGTATGATTCGAGCAATCGAATCCGTCCGAGTATTTAATTCCAATTGATGGGAAGGCAAGAGGGAAGAGGATCTTCGGGGGAAGAGGATCTTCGAGGGAAGATCCTAACGACTTCGAGCCAGTCATTGCCTATTTTTAACGTCTTTTCTTTCCCTTCCACATGCAATTAAGCTGGGACATTAGCAACTATTCTCAATGTCCAATATCGTCCACGTAGCGTTCATGTAGCGTTTCTTCTTAAAATCCGCCAACACGCAATATCAGATATTTACGGTATTTAAGGGAGATTGGTATTTAAGAGGGATCGGTAAAAATGTACGATACTATGAGGCGATAGGGGAAGCGGCTCACTTTGGCTCTGGAAGGGAGCACCGGCTATGAGCAACAGATCACAGACAGGAAATCGCGATAGCGGCCGCGGGTATTCCAGCGAGCAGCCAACTTTATAACATTTCACGAACCGGAAATGCAATATGGCCGGCGCACGTGGGCAGCCGTTGGTTCTACGTGGATACCGAGCGCAAGCAACGGGCAGGCACCACCGGCAGAACCAGCAGTCGTGGCGTAAAAGCGGCGGCCAATGTTTCGCTTCTCCTCGTGAAATGAATAAAAGATGCTGCGCCGGCAGCATCGCTTACTCATTAACGTTCGCGCTGCACTGGCCTCGCAGGGGCTGGAATTTAAGCGGTAACGTGAGAGACCACGGATAGAGGGAGGACGCGTGGGCGACTCGATGCTTCGGCACATAATACGAATGCATAATTTCGTTCGTGTCCTGCCGCGGCGAACACGGGACCCTAGGAGCCGACTTTTAACGCAACGAAGTCTAATGAAAGCTCGAGTTTCACTTGGCGCTGTCAATTCGGGAAACTTGCCGGTTTCTCGCGAGAGGTTTAACTTCCCACGAGCGCAGCGTGGGTGGTTGGTATTTCCTACGTAGGGTGTATTAGGTTGGCGCATGTGGTACGTCGTTTGTAAAGGGCTCTCCAAAACGGGTTCAGGAATTTCCTTTTTTTTTTTATCACGCATGTTTATTTCAAAAGCGACGACACGATTTTGCTGAGCACTCTGTCAAATCGCCGAATACCATGTACAACTAGCTAGTCCGTATCAACTAGCTCATCGAATTACAGGTATTATCAGCCTCGTGTATTCAATTCTCATTTTTTTAAACTTACCAAATCTTGTAGTTTATTGCCTGAAAAGTCCGAAAATGCAACTGAACCTTGCATTTGAAAATGAACTTGTTCTAAACGAAATTGACCAGCTCTAGCATTCGTAATTTCACAGACTTTGAACATTCCACCCGTTCGCGAACACTTACAAATTAATTACTTATCCCTTGGTAATTTTTAAAATGTCGAAAAGTGTAGGAACCGTTTACTAATCGCGACATCTATTATGTATATTATAAACTCAACGACTTCGAGGTCTTGTGTCGTCCATTCGTGCTCTGACCTCCGAGTCATACGCTCATAGAAATAAACACGTTAACCAATTACGTATTGTGAGTTAATACGTATAGTATAAACTACACTAAAATCCGTTGCGAAATAGTTGCACTTTACTTCGTTGAACGAACAAACGAACTTCAAAGCCCTTTGAGAGACGGAGCTTTCACTCTTGCCAGATGAACGACGCAAGGGACGAGTAAAACAGTGGGCGAGAAGGAAGCGCGTAAAAGAGAGCCTTGAGTGTCGCCGAAAGGGCATAAATCCCCGTTTACAATGCCGGCCTGCAGGGCACACGTGTTTGAACGAGTGAAGTTTGCCGCGCAGATGAATGAAACTCTTTGACGAGTTCGTTCGCTGGTTGGTCTCGGCTTCCCGTTCTCTGACGCTGTCAGTTGTCGTCGTTGGTGTTCCTGCAGCGTAGGAAACATCGAACGAGGAAACATCAAGCCACTGGACCCGATGGCTCCGGTTATCATGGCGGTCTATGCCGAGACTTCCACTTCTCCTTGTTTCTCCGACGGTTTAATTACCAAAATTACTTTCGATCGCCTTTTCGTGTAGTTTCGTAACTCATTCGTGTCCATTTCAACGCCCAGTGCCTGGAGAAATAACGGAACAAATCGATGAAACGGTCAGCGAAAGGATACTTCTCGTAAGAAACAGTAGGACAGATAAAATCTTCTGGATTTAATGGACTCGAGCGTTTTCACCGATACACCGAGTCGCTTTCGGCTCGGTCTTCGATTCCGAGTCCTTTTAGTCGACCAAAGCCTGGACAAAGGGACACTTTCGATCCTCTGCTTCGCATATTGACGTGGGCTTATCGATCGGCCTCACATTTCGGGCCTCGTGTCTCGATTTTTCTCGCATCTCGATCGTATTTGGGTACAGAGCCAGTGACAATGGACTCTGTGTCTTATCACGCTTTCTATCGCTGGTACAAGCATCTATAATTTATTTCCCCCTTTAGAGCCGTGCTACTCGGAAGTCATTCGAAGAATTACATATAATTATAACCCGTCCGACTGGAAAGCTTGTTTTCGCTGTAAAAAGTGTCGCGTCTGCTCTGCACCTGCGGATCGCATTGCAACCGCTCGATTAAGCAATATCGTAAGTCGTGAGTAATTGTTCGAGGTTTCTTTCATTTTCAATCCGGCATTCTGTCATCCGGTCGAAATTGAAGGTTTACCTAACCCAAGCTTCGTGGCCCTTGCATTTTGAACGGAGAACACGCGTGGATTTATGAAGACTATATTCCATCCGGGAAGCCAGTTTTCTCGGTTCTGAATGACTTCGTTAACCATAAGAAACTGATTGAATCTCCGCGAGATCGTTAGACGAGATAGAGGATGGATTTGAATCGAGTCTCCGCGACGCGTAGGCGGATTACTTAGCTTCCGTATTTCCCGGCGAGCTCCCATCGCGCCTTTTACGGTAAAAAGAATAATGATTCCGACCGATCCTCGCGATCTTGTTCGAGCTATCTTAGATATCTCACTTCGGCGTGCCTTGTCGCGATACAGGGTAAGCCGGGCCGACGTTCGTTCGCTCGTTCCACGAGTGAGCAGCGTCGAAGTCGCGTGGGCGTACAGAACGAGTATCGAGTAGCTGGTCACGGTCGTTTATTCCGCGTTACTAGGCGCACTGCATTAAGAGTAGTTTAATAAATTCACGAGTGGACGACGTGGGACAGGCCGTGCTCCTCGGGTGAATTACGAGCGTATTTCGGTTCGTTTCTCTAACCGGAAGCTCGCTGCTTGAGAAACGGCTATGGCTTAATCGAACGGTGCTGAAACGATTTCACGCCTGGCCCCTCGCGCGAAGTAAATAAAGTATCTCGTTTGGGAGATCCAACCCTTTAGGAGAATTTGTTTTTAACCGACTTCGAAAAATAAGAGGTTACACAATTCGACATGTATATTTTTTGTTGTCGACGGTGTTCTCTACTGTAATAAATATATTGAAATTTCTTTATTCCCGGAAAGACGAATTCCAATTTCGAAGTCACGGGTCGTCCACCTGGAATGCGTGGTAATGGACACAGTGCCTCGAAATTTCAAGCACGGCTCTCGAGCCAGCAGGTGATATCTTATTGATAGTTCGTAAAAAAAGGGCTCTCGATGCAAGGGGCCAAGGTTGAAGAAAGGCTGGCCATCTTCACGTCCATCAAACGCATATCGAACCGCACAAGGGCGAGCGATGAGGATCCATTGTTGGCGGACTTTTGTGAGGCCTCTCTTTCGCTGCACTTGAGAGAAAGAAGCGTAGTCTCGATTATTCGTTAAATGGATCCTTTGAAGTGGATGCTGCTTCGACCGAAACGAGAGTGTTTGTTATCTCTGTGGAAGCGAAACCGACGGGCAACACGGTCTTTTAATAGATTCGTGGATAGAAACGCGGAGGACAGGAGTTGTCGTGCGCAGGGTTGGAAAATCCAGCGATATTCCGTTGGTTTTTCAATTTGTGCTTTCTGGGAGGTAAGAGTAACGCATGTGCGCGATGTGAAATTAATGAACGAAGAGGCGACGCCAGAGCAGATGTCGGAGCGGTAATTAGGGTTAAAAGGAACATTCTGCGCGATACTGGTAGACAGCTTGACTGTGAGTTATTTCCGAACGGAGTGGGTCGATAGAGGCGGTGTTCAGCTGTTGACTCGATCTAGAAAAATGTATTGGTAGTGTTGAGAATAAACACTATGTGCCAGTAATTTTGAACGTTTTCTGTAGTTGCGCTCGTCAACGCAGTCCCCTCCTTACCGGGGGTCGGTTTTGCCTGAGAAGGACACGGTTTATTGCACCCCCTGACCGTTTATAGTTTTTCCGACTCTCGGCGGTTAGTTAGCAGAAAACCTCTGAACGAAGAACATCGGTTCTGTTTTGTAAATTATAGTTTATACTTTTAAATATACACTTAGTTTAAAACTCTGTTGTATTTATTTCCTAAATAAATATTCAACAGGTAGATCCCTTGGTAGATCCCAAGAATAGTAGATTTTAATATAGAAAATTATGTAACAATCCCAAATAGAAATCGTACAAGGATCATTCGCACTCTCTCTTTTCTAAAATCCCGAGAAATATTGAGGCAGGCCAACGCAATCCGTTTCCGGTTTTCTAAGGGGTGGTCTCCAGCTTACTCAACGGGAATAAAGGTCTTTACGTCAAGGTAGAAACGAGCAAAGACGAGTAAAAAGTCCTGACGTAGCTGTAACAGGTTTGTTCACATTAATTTGCACGGTACCGTACGCACCATGTGAATCATCGTTTCTTTGACGGCCGCCGGTTCACGTTCTCCCGACAGAAAGATTCGCGGCTCCGCGATCCCTCAATCGATTCTTCAATAATGAAATTCCACGGTGACGTTATCGTGTAGGAAATGAGTTACGTGATTGTCATACGTCCCGAGCATTACAGCGAGATGTCGAACGTCCTTTCGAGGTTGTCGCTGCTGCTGGTGCTGGCGCTGCTGTCTATTGTCAGCCGTCCAGACACGAAGCGCTGGGAATAAGATTCGTGATGGAATTCATCGCGACTGTCATTGTTCGAAACGTTTGATCGGGAAGACAATGATGGAAGGATGTATGGGATCTACGGAACCAGTGGTTCTCCTTTCTATGCTACCTCTCGGGGGGCGGGTGGGGGGGCGGGGGAGGCTATATTGCATACAGTTAATGTATATAGTGTCTACAAGGAAATACTGTCCGAGTAGGTTTGTGATAATATTTGGTGGCAATATTAAATAGTGTTAACATACATGGTGTCCTACATGTTTTTTCCGGCTAAACTTTGCCAGCGTGTTCTATACGCAAAAGTAAGAAAAAAATGTTACACAAACATTTAATGCTATGAAATATTTTATTAAGAAGTTGTAACTAATAATAGAAGATGCTAATGAACATTTCATCGACACTGTACATGAACGTATTACGAGTATTCCTATTTGTGTATTCGTAACAACGGACGTCATTTTGAAATGTTAACTTCCTACTGAATGTAGGTGATTTTCAATTTAAGTCGAGTTCATCTAGACCTGGTGAGTATTCGTACAAATTACCTACAAATTATTTCGTACTTTTTAGCGCAGTTTCAATTTCGTTTCCAAAAATTAATTTATGTAGGTTCTCGTACATTCGAAATTGAATCGTTTCTTTTAATCGAAGAAGTACAAAGATTTATAGGAATGCTTCCCTCTCGTTCCATTCAATGGCGGCCGATTCCTCTCTCCGATAATCTTCGTTATTCGATGAAACCTGTTCAATCAGTTTTCAACACGCGAGATGTTCGCAAGCTTCACGTCCCGACGCTCTTTAGTTTCTTTCTCTCATATTTCCGTCTGACGTGACGTCGTCGAAACGTGTAATTGCATAATGCATAACCATATTCGCGAATTGTCTCGTGGCGGACAGGCTCTGAATGGTTGCGAGCGTCCTTTATAAATAGAAACGTCAGGGCTGTTGGGTAGCGCTCGAAGCAGCCGAAGTAAAGGGCTGCGTAACTTCTCGATGTTTGGAAGGGAAGGAAAAACAAGAGGTACGCGGGTCCCGAAGTGAGGGCAAGGGCAGCAGAGGTAGAAAGAAAGGCCAACGGCGAAGATATTTCATCACGCGACATCTGCATATTCCTGTATCAAGTGCCGTGGCGACTCGAAAACCAAAGAAAACGCACACACGTCGAAGGATTCGAGGGCGGAGTGGGGTATAAAGTATCCGTGGAACGATCGTAAAGCATGTGATATCATCTTCGTGGCCGACCGCCAGTTGGGGGCTTTGTCTCTTTGTGAGTTGTGTCGTTGCATTGTCTTCCGGCCGTTCTTTATGGGCCCCGAATCTTCGGCTGTGCGCCAATAGCGCAAGAAATCGAAGGGCACCGTGCTTCTTTCTCTATTTGGAATCGCGCAGACCTCTGCGAACGTCCGCTCCGATAACTCTTCATTTTCTATGCTTTTCTTCCGCTCCCATCCGATCGTGATTATTAATTCATCGATGAAACATCCAGCTAAGCTTCGCGTCCTGCCAGAGATGGGTATAATTTAGCTCCGATGATAGATGGACGGAAACGTCGTCGAGTGATTTATTCCACGCGTTTATTCCGCTGAACGGATCATTCTTCATTCGTTCGATGCGGAACATAATTTCACTTCGTCGTTAGATTGTGAGGTTTTTTATCTAGGTAAGAACTTTGTAAATAGGCAAAATCCTAGGCTTTGAATAAATCTGACGAAGGAATAAATTCGTACTTTGGGAAATGGTCGAAAGAGGAAACGAGACAAACATTACGGTTTACTTTCTTCAACAGTAAACATTAATTTTCTTAGCGAGAAGCCCTATGGTTAACGTTTCTATTAGTTTTTATTAGAAATACTCTGAGACTCATTCTTTCTTCATTCTCGCTTGCACCCTGTCTAAACAAATGCATTCACCACAGGTTCGTCCTTCCGGAAGCCTTTCGGTCCGTAAGTATATTCGAAAAGTCCGCGAGAGGTATCTGAATAAGGACATCATCGATGCGCAAGTGAAAACATTTATGCGGCTGGTTGAAAGGGGGTAGTCGGCATCCGCGTCCGCACGATTAAACGCGATAGCCGGCGCGTACGTCGATGCATCGTCCTGCATCCCATGGGAATCGAACGGGGATCTTTGAAAATCAGCACGGCCGGGACGAAGGAGAAGCGTCTCCCGTCGACTGTCCGTGGCCAGAAAAAGCGTGGCATTGTCGATGCGCTCGGGACGGTGGACCCTGTCAGCCATAACAAATTGTGACTTCGATAGCAGGACGCGGTGTTGCGACCGCGGCACGGTCGCGTGATTAATTGTAACGTCGTGGCCGCCGTGGGCCTGTCGATTTTTTCCACGAATTATTTGCATGTCAAGGCGGATTGATGGAAACGTTGGAACGGTAGCGAGAGAGGATGCGAACGGACGCGGTCGAATGCGACGCGCGATCGTTCCTGCGTACGTGTACGAAGCACTGGGAGCCCCGTGTACGCCGGACGAGAAATTCCCGTTCCAGCGGGGGAATTTAACTTTCAAATGGGCCGCCCCGATCAAACGCGCCACGGCGACACACGCCGACAGCATCGACGCCGCGATTTTCGAGAGCGCATAATTTTCGCTTGAAATGCGAATTTCCGCGATGTCGGTGCTCGATAAGCGCCGCGCTCGCTGCGACCGCCCCTTTGCGCTCGGAATTGCGAATCATTCCACGCGGAATGCCTCCAGCACCCGAAAACAGAGTTCCACGTTTCGAACGAGGACTTCAAGTTGTTTTATTTACCTCTGTAAAGTTTTCTCTACGGGTCATTCGGATTTTGTTCCAAATGAAATGTATTGCAGTTTACGTGATATTAGAGGGGGTTTAAGTCATCATTTTGCTCGTTTCGAAACGGTTTGAGAAATGTGAGCCTTCAAAAATATTGCGATTTTTCTTAAATTTGCTAATTTTCGTGAAAATGGGTTGTACATTTGAATTTTTTTCTCTGAAACTGTTCCATCCCATTGACCTCATTTTTTTTTTTTTTATTTCAATCCGAAGGGATCGCTCTTCCCGAATATATTTTTATTTCGAGCAGATCTGACTTTTGCGGTATTAAAAATTATAAATAAATCCACGTCCGAGTCGGGTTTGTAAGAATCCAAGAAAATTCTCATTGCGTTCCTCGAAGTTTTCTCTACGAAATAGCTAAGTTTGATTCTGGTGTTCTTTCGACTGTCATCTTAATAAAATATTAAACGCAAGTAAACAGTGCACACGCCGCCGTAATAAACGTGGGTTACGATCCATAAAGAGGCAAATTTCGCTGGTAGTCGACGGGCGGCTAGGCGATTCCGTTCTAGGTAGCAAGATGCAAGGGCGAACCGACGGTGCATACATGTGCATCGACGTGCATCCTACACGTATGCAACACTGACCCGGACATGGCCCTTGGTAGCTACCGCGTAACATGGTTCGTGCATGCATACGTGGGCTCGAATACGCTCGTGCTGGTCCGTTAAAAAATAAAAAGTTGCCTGCTATACATCTATAAGCATACTGGCGAGGGCGGTCCGGCACGGCACACGATAGAGTTCCGTGTTCGACGGAGGAGCCTCGTCTGGAACGGTTGCAGATATACGAGCACGAAACGCGCCGGGCCGATGTCACCGTACCTTCTCTCCCGGAATATTACGTCGAATATCGCGAATATCGCGTCGACGATTGTCTCTGACCGCGTTAAGGCCCCGGCGACATTACACGGCCGGGAAATATTCCGCGTGGGCGATTTTATAGAAATATTTCGTTCGAGACTGACCCGGTAACTGGCCCCTGTAATCTGAAATGCGCGTTTTGATTGCCGGTCGCTTTATCGGCCGACGCGACACGGCGAGAAAGGTATTGTGGGTTAAGAGAACGACGCGGAGGATGGTTAAGAAAAATCGAGGACAGTTTTTCGGGGCCCGTGTTTTCTGCCTTCTTCTCGAGAATCGATGTTTCTGGGTCATTTTTACGTTTTCGGTGGAGTTGCAAAAACTTCGGGCCGTGAGTGCCTTTATTTTCGAGAGGTGGAGGTCTGTTTGTTTTTCCTGTAGTACAGAGCCCGCGTCGTTGTCTGGAAAGATGTATGAATTTTTTTGGAACCTCCTTGGTAAAGTCTGGGAAGATTGACTTCAACGAAGTTTCAATTTATAATTTCGATTCGTCGCAGTTGCAACGAACGAGACTCTAACTCTGATGAATCATTGAGATATTGACGAATGATCGAAGCTATAGTCGTTGCTTAGCGATAACTCTTCCTGTCGAGAATATACCAGCCGTTTCACGAGGTTCGAGCGACCTGACGTTCCTCGAACTCCGAACGGTTCGTACAATTACGTCGAATTTCAAATTCTCGACGGATTATTATTCGTAGGAAGTCGGAGATTTTTCCGGGCTGACGCGATCCATTAATCACCCCTGATCAATACCAATGATTTAAATATTGACTCAACCACCCGCATTCGGGGCTACGAGGCACCAATGCACGCGCTTACATGCAAGAAAGTCAGGACCGCATTAAGGTATGGCTTTTAAGAACTGCAAGGTCTCGTCTAACATTTCAGTTGTGATTTCAAGATATCATCATAAATAGGATATATTAGGATGAACCAAAAGTGTGTGCGTTTTTTTATTTTGTTTCAGTTTGTGCATTTTTTTGATGTCATTGAAATTACATGCAGCGCATCCCAGAATTAGTGTAAGAACCGGAAATGGGAGCTGAAACGATTCTGGAGCATAATTTCCTTTCCAAATATGTCGGATGGTGCTTCGTTTTTGAATTATTAACGAAAAACCATGGACCAATCGCAGCGATCGAGTAGCGCGCGCTCGCGATGGTTGGGCCAATGGCTGACCCGAGCGTCCTATACTACTGAAGCAGCAAATAAAATATTACATTAAGTAGCTTTGACCTCTTGCCTCCAGCAGTCACGTAAAGATACTAAATCTCCAAATTTGCCATGATTTTACTAAAACAACAAAAATTAAACGATCAATAAATTAACGTAGCTAATAATTATTAAATGAAAGAGCTTTCGAAAGACTACTAATGAAACAACGTAAACACGCACGAACTTTATGTTCACCCTAGTACATTGAAAATTGGCGAGGACTATAGTTAAATTTCCGAAGCTTATCGCTTCACGAATTTATTCTGTTTTTGTTTCCGTTTTAAAAATAGTGTTTACACCGAGGGGCATAGAAACTCTTAATCCGTTCCTGCGGAGAGTACACGCTGGAAGGTTCACCGATTAAGATTAATGCATTTATATGCATCGATATCGCGATCGGCGTCTTAGAGAGTCGCACGCTGTGCGTGAATGCGCGCAGGGATGAAGATAAATATTTGTACTGACGAGTCAAAACTCGTGGTAACCCGCAATCAGACGTCTATTAGTTTGCGATGACTCGGGGCGACCGGTGGGTTGATTCTCTTCGTCCCTTCTCCCCTTTGGCTCTTCAGCCGTCCCTTTATTTCCATGTTGCATTCTCCTCGTTTTCCTCTATGAGAGCCATTCGACATCGAGCGTGTCTCATTCAAATGTAAATCACTGTCACCTACGAGGGTCCCTAGAATATCGCGTCGATCTTTCACGATCGACGCTCTCGCTCCACATGCAAAGGAGAGCGGTATTTATACTCTTTCCGGGGGATAAAAATGGGAGACGAATCGTCCATCCACGTGGCGACGCCCGGCATTCCTGCCGGTTGTCCCACCTCTCAACGGATTCGACTTCTCCGTCGATCCGTAGATCTTGTTGATCCTGTTTCCGACCGTGCCTCGCACGAATTTGTCTTTGATCGATTTAGGCGTCGATGCGAGATCGCCGATATCCGGGGGATGGAGGAATTGGAGAATTCGTCGTCGCGTCTTCGTTTGACCGGTTTAAAAGCGACGATTTCAGTCTAATAATATAGTCGAATTTTCCGAGATATTTCTTCACGAAAAAAGGTCCGAGTTTCAACGACTTTTTAGATTGGCGAGGGATGAAAAGCCAATATTTGCGCCGGGTTGAAAAGGATCCATCGCATTTAAATACTTACCCCTCGACGTGAAAATCCGTTCGTAATGGAAGACCGTATGGCAACGATGTATGTAAATCCTTTTTTAGAAAAAAAGAAAGACGACAGGCGTCCTAATCCTTCCGCCACTGACTGATTGGCGTATGCAAATTTCTTAATGACGGATCAGCCGGAGTACCGCTGAGACGTGTGACGTCATGCTGCGCCGAGTAGGTATCAAAATGATTTTGATAAATTCGAACGTTAGATCCCCCCTTTATCGTGGCGCTGAGGAGGCTGCGGCTCATCTATCAATATTATACGAACCGTGGGAAGAAGGCACGGGATAACTCCTTTATTTATATTTTCTAATCGATTCGAATCGGTCGGCGAAGCTTCTCGAGCAGAGATACACGCAGTCTGTTACGTTAACGTTTCAAATATAAATGTTCGTCGATCGTATCGCAAATACGAGAGCTAAACTGTTCGTAACCATCAAAATTCAAAGGCTAAGGCCCTATAAATTCCAAAGTCCAGGTTGTTTCGATAAACGAAGCTCGATTCGGATTCTTTAGCAGCTGTCCGCGTTGGCCACGCTAAAGCTCAATTTTTCGACGTTTCGCGCCGTTAAAGTTCGCTTGTAGTCGCGCACGTTTCATGAGAAATAGCCTTCGTGATCGCCTACGTTGCCCCTCTTCCCATGTAATCGCGATGTCACGTCATCGGATGAGGCACGAGGCAGGGCGATGGAAGAAATGTTCACGCGAACGAACTCTTAGCCAGTACGGGTAACCAGAGGGAAGGTACGCGCTGAAAGAAACTGGCCTCAAACTGCCAATTCACTTTTGCCATATTATTAAACGTCCAGTTTCATAGCTGTGGAAAGTGTGGTTGTCACGCGTTGAGTGATGATACACCTTTCCCTTCGACGCAAAAAGCTCAAGGAAGGTCTCGAACTCCCTTTTTTCGCGCTCGGATCGTAATTTAATTCTCTTTCGTGGCTGTGCTTCGAAAGTAATAAGTTTTTACGCCCGGGAAGGGACGACGGATTGAAAGTAGGTCCAATTAATCCTGCCAGGACTTCTCGGGTCTCGATTGACCCTGTACACGTGTGGCTAATTTGCTTTTCTGTAATTATTAACTCGTAGACTGTCGCGCGGGTTCTTTACGTGGTTTGCCCACGGCGCCAACATGAAATTTTGATTATTTGATATATACCATGTTAAAATATTATCTATAGCAGCTAAGGTGATATAATGGTGTTTAATACATTTCTCGTGGTGGTCACCGATGACCCCCACGACAGTCAACATATTAAGCATGTAATTCCAGCATAGAAATATTTTGATACAGTTCCTCTCGAGTTAATATTTGTAGATAATTCATTGTAGCGAGCTTCCACAGCTACAGCTTACATTAAAAATGTAATCGAGGTGGCTCGTAGTAGGATGGGTCTCGACGAGGTGTTTGCCGCGTTGCAGTGTAAATTTACCGATCTCTCGAAAATCTTTGAAAACCCGTTGCCAAATTCATGGCGCCCCGTCAGGGCTCGTCGACACGGTCGTAATCGAATTGTAAACACACGACAAAACGAGCTATTCGTACGGCATCCGCTCGTACCGGCTCTCGACGTGTCTCGACGTTCTATAAATATTTACGCGATTTCATTCATTCGTGCCGCGTCGAAGAGGGACACGCGTGTGAATACACTCGGTTCCCGCGGTGCATCGCGGCGGCTGCAGACCCACGCGACGGGAAGTAATGTCGTTTTGTAAGCGTCGTGTGCCGGGTCTTGGTCACGACCCGAGAAAAACTGGAGAAATGGACGGATTTCGCGTTCGAGGCACGAAAACATTTGCAGTTGCCTGTCGACGGCTGCGGTGAACCGCAAATGGAATAATTTGACGCTTTGGGACATTATTGGAGCAGTTCACCTAAAATGGAAAACAGTTAGCGTATAATATACACTATGGATGACCAACACGCTTAGTCACAACGTAACTGTTACCCCGGGTCCACACTACGGCGAACACGAACAAGAACGTAGCCTAAAAACATTCGCAAGGGTGTTCTTACTGTCGCTAACATGCCGGCGAACATCTACGATGTTCGTACTCCTGTGAAACTGATGTTATTTTGTGGACTCCATGGTTGGAAATGCTCGAAAGCAAACGACCGTTTACGACCACCCGCCGGCAGATACTCCAAAGGGATAATATGCGTGACCGTAGTTAATATTAGTTCCTTAATATTCATCCAAGTTTTTATGCTTTTTTTATTGTATCTTGATGAAAATATATGCAATACATTGGCGAGATTTTTCTGATCAAAATGATATCAAACACGACGCAATTCAGACAATTTTGAGTTTCGCTTATGATAAGTAATAGATTTTGTTACAGCCTATATACATACATTACACATACTATTCTTCAAGAAATGTTCGTTGGCCTTTTTTTTCAGACAGCATGCTTGGCTATTAATATTTTTAAAAATACCATTTTACGTCCCTTGTCAGCTTCACGTCTTAAAAAAGTCAGCCACGTGAACCTGATACCTGACTTTTCAAAAATTCATTAGTTTATGGAAAATAATAGCATTTCGTTTGTACTTGATTGAACCGTCAATAGTTTCGTTTGTACCTTCATCGATTAATAAATAAAAAAAAATAAAAAAAAATCACCCAGTACCCGACATTGAGATTTTTGTAATCTGTTTTTTCGCTTCGTTTATACTTCGCTAGATTAAATTTTACAGCCAATTGTTGTACGCCTAAGAAAGGAGTAAATTAATATTCAAAATTTTTTTAACCTGTTCTTCCTCTGTGCCTGTAACTTTCATTTTGAAAACAATGCGGTCTCATTCCCTTACGTTTCCACTTCAAAATGAGTTCTTCAGAAATACGCAGAATTTATGAGTGACGAACTCTCCCCTTACGCGTATAAACAATTGCTTATAAATCATAAACTATTGAGGTACAAACGAAACGAAAAGCGATACAAACGGGTACAAACGATTCTAAAGAATAGAGAAAAAACAGATTTCAAAAATCTCAATGTCGGGTGCTGGTCATTTTTGTTATTTTTTGTATTTATTAATTGATGAAGGTACAAACGAAACTATTGATGGTACAATCAAGTACAAACGAAATGCTATTATTTTCCATAAAAAAAAATGAATTTTTGAAAAGACGGGTATCAGGTTCACATAGCTACAAAAGTTACCTAGTTTTTTCATAGGCCCTAATTATCTCCTGGCAAAAATTTTACAATCTGTTTCCTATTTTCGAACAGACTTTCTAATCGGTTACTGGCTCACAAAATCAAGTCTAATAATATAAAAATATTGCATATTGTAAACGAAACTTAAAGTTGTCTGAATTGCATTGTGTTTGTTGCCATTTTTATCAGGAAAATCTCGCCAATATATTGCATATACTTTCATCAAGATACAACAAAAAATATACAAACTTGGATGAGTAATAAGAAAATAATGTTAACTTCGGTCACGCATGTTATCCCTTTGGAGTATGTGCCTACCTGCGGGTGGTCATAAAGATCAGCCCCACAGTTGGAAAGAATAGCAATGCCCAAGCTTCGAGGGTTTGAAAAGGGACAAGAACGAGGAAAAAGGCGATGTTTTTCCCGAACGTGTTCGCCGGTTCCACCACCTCGTGGATCGGTGAATTTGGTTCGCGAACTCAGTTTTCGCCTAACCCAGCGGGGCTGCTTTTACGATTTTACGCCTATTAGGAGGGTCATTTGTTAGCGAACTCTGCTATTTCCCGTCCACACTACGGCGAAAACCCGGGAATAACAGGGTTAGCTACCATATTCACGAACGATGTACGCGAACCAGTGTTCGCGCAGTGTGGACCCGGGGTTAGCATAGAGTCTTTCTCCATAACCGAACACCTTAATCTCAGCTCCAAATTTCTAGATCCTGTTGTACTTCGTATCCTTCCTGACTCATGGACCATTCCTTGACCGTCGTGAAGCGTTGTCCCCACCCGTTACTCACCCTTTAGAAATAGATAGATTATAAAGGCTCGCAAAGACCTCAGCAAATCAGAATTCACTTTTGACTGAAACAGTGCGGATCGTTACTGTACAACATATAAATTCTTCCAAAGTTTCTTTTTACTGTGTTGAACATGTTCCTTGGCTCGGAATCCAACAACTATACATATACCGTAAAAGTCCTCTAGGAAGTTAGATTTAACCGGAGTTTCAGTAAAGACAGGGAGCTCGTTTAAAGGAGCTCGCGAGATGGCCACTAGCGAGCCACGTGATGACCGCAGGCTATGCCAGAAGATATTACGGGATAGATCATCTCCGCGGGCATGCCGTCATTATTTCTGCTGACCTCTGCACCCGAACGCGATCCTTTCTGCATGAGAAAAGTACGTAATTTACGGGTCTCGCGTTTCTTGAACCACCACGGGGATTTACTGCGTTGGGTGCCCGAGGTCACCCTGGCGGGGGTTCCCCTGCCGCGAGCCGCGCGGTCTTTCTTCCTCTACCCTTATTTTCAACGAGCCTTCGAAACCGAGAGCCGAACGGCTTCCAAGATGAGGAACGGTGGAATAAAATGGGCAACGGTGTAACGCGTGTCACGTTCGCGGATTATCGCCGTGGGAGATTATCACCTGTGCCTGGAAATTACTGGCACAAATTATCAGGGTATTACCGAGAGGTATAATCGATGGTCCGAAACGACTGGCTCGACCTTCCGAGCCTGTTTCCCGTGCCTCGGTATTAGTAAATTGATCGTTACTGCCGTGCCGATCTGCCACGGGAATCTTTGCTGCCATTTCAAAGGGGTACTCCCGCGAAATCCTGCTACCGAACGTGCTCGTAGACCTCTTTATTTGCGAGGCCTTTTTCGTATCCTCGAGACATCCGCGCGGTAGGTGATCGCCGGGATTTAAACGGCGTAACGAACAGCGGCCATCGCTCCTCGATAGGCGGGAAATTGGAATAACGAAACGGGAATAATTGTAGATGCTGATTGCAGATCATTGCGTGTTTTTGATATCTTATTTAAGGTTTTTATTTAAGGTTCGTTACGTGCGAATATATTGCGACGCTGTCAAAGCTTGTACATAGGAATGCCTGCGACTATTCTCATTTTTCATCTATTTCTTCGCATCTTTTTCTCCCCTCCGGCTGTAGGTTTTCTGCGTTGCCAATCAATAGCTCAACCAAAACGTAATCACACGTGCACGCCACAGTAGTTTATATCAGGTACAGGTATGCGTATATTCGTTAAACATGATATCAAACAAATCAGAGTGCAATTAGTGGTCATTTACCAGCGTCGTCTCTGTCGGTTAAACAATGGATTGCATATTCGACACGAGAACCGACAATTATACCGATACCATTCGCGATTCCTTCGATTTACGATGCTCGTCGAGATGCGACGGCGCGGCGATCGCAAAAGTCACGAGAGCCCGCGACGTCTCGCGAGATTCCTTCTCGGTTTGGCAAAAATTCAGCGGGTAATCATTCGCGAGGATCACCAGGGTCGAGAAGCATAACGCGAGAATGCTGTAGCGGTGCGTTGGCACTAAAAAGGGTTGAGGCGGTTCCCTGGAGAAGGCCCTCGACTGTCCCCGCCACGAAGAGAGGAGAGACGAGGTGGATGGCGAAGGGAAAAATGAGAGACGGTCGGGGAGGAGCGAGAAGGGTGACGGGGCCTTAGCCGGCAGGTGGCCTCGTCTCACGAGGCCCCGATCCGTGGGCCCGGCGAGGATGAGAATCTCGACGGACACGCGCGCGCCACGAGATGGAAACATAGATTACGCGGCTGTTCTCCTTACTCTTCTCTTCCTCGTTGCCATCTTTGTCTTCGTCTTCGTCTCGCGGGTCCTCCGGGCTGCTGCACGCTTGCCTCGAACCAGGATATCTTCTCCTCTTTCAGCGCGCCCCTCTCCTTCTGCTTCTGTTAATCTTACTCCGCGTATCTTCTCGGCTTACAAGTCGGAGGACCGAGTCTCGGAGGACTTTATTTATTAAGACTTGCATTACAAATTGGGAGGAGTAAGAAGATATCATTGAAAAAATGTCAGTATTCGTACCGCACGGCGGTCCAAACACAACCGATAAAATCGTCCGTCTTTTTCGCCTCTTTTTCGTCCCCTCCTCGGTTTTTTCGTTCCCCGCGTCCCTTTCGCCCGGCTCTCCGCGGTTCCTTTTTCCCCACCCCGCTTCTCTGCTCGATTTGCTTCGTTTTTTCACGGGTTACACGTTGTTTCGCGGTGCGTTAAATTCCGGCTCGCGTGCGGAAGATCGCCCCGCAACCTGTTACCGTGGATTATTTATTAAGCCTGGAATTACGCGACGCGCGCTCCCGAGCATAGCGAGGAATCGTTATTTTTCCATTACGTCTCCATCGAAAAAAGCTTGGGAACGCCGCTCGTTCGGAGGGGCACGTTGGCTGTCGCGATTCCTGTAATCACACGGTTTTCCGCGTGTCGAGGATTTATGGATCAGCTCGGGCCTTCCTCGTTAGTCGTAGGCAATGTGTCAGAGAAATAACGAGACTGAAGTGCGTCGTGTGGCGAGGGCCACACCCTCGTTTCACCTTTGGCAAATGTTTCAATCAACGTTCTACGATTATTTGTCCGTGTAAAGAGAAACGTCGAAGATCCTTGCGTGGTCCAAGTTTCGCGTTGCGATTGTAATCAGACATTTGTCTGTGAAAACAATCGTATTTTATGGTTTTTTTCTGGGATAGGAATTTCTTTTCTTAAAACTGATTTTAGATTTGTGTTCCTCGACAGAAATAGCTAAGAAAACCATGCTCTCGTCAAAATCAAAAATTAAACAATTTTTACTAAAATAATTGATGCTATTAGGGTTGGGATCTAGATGGAGTAATTTGTTTAAATTTTTTATTGACGAGAGCATGGTTTTCTATGTTTTTTGAGGGCGAGGAACGCGAATCTGAAGTCGATTTTGATGTAACAAATTTCTATGACTGACAGATTTGCGATTTCGATCGTATTTTTAGGGATTTTCAGCCATAGGAATTTTTTACATCAAAATCGACTTCAGATTCGTGTTCCTCACCCCCAAAAAACTTAGAAAACCATGCTCTCATCAAAATCAAAAATTAAACATTTTTAATTAAAATAATTGATGCCACTAGGGTTGGTACCTAAATAGGGTAAATATTTATAAATTTTTTATTTAACGAGAGCATGGTTTTCTAAGTTTTTTTGGGGGGTGAGGAACACGAATCTGAAATCGATTTTGATGTAAAAAATTTCTATGCGTAACAGATTTGCGATTTCGATCGTATTTTTGGAGGTTTTCAGCCACAGCAATTCTTTACCTCAAAATCAGATTACGATTACATCCAGCACCGGTCCTGACCACCACTGTTATTAACGGGAACTGATCAATAGAAGTTTTTCTCGTAACACGTTATGCTAAGTCTACAGGTAACGCAGGCGTCGAAGCGAACGCACGTGCGCGGTTTCCGTAATAAATCGAAACGGCAACGTAACCCTATCGCCGACCGGCGCAAATAATAATAGTGGAAAGCGAGTCGCGGTCGCTTATTTCACACCAGAGTTTGTCAAATTCTCCTCTTACTCGCGGCGACGCGACACGCTTTAAATCCCGTTCCGCGGCCACGTGATTCGTGTTGGTAACTCGTGATCGAGCCCGCGCCGATCGTATATCTCGCGGTTTCGTGGGGGACCGTAGCAGATAATGACTCTGCGAGCTGGTTCGAGCGGTATCGTTGCCGATCGTGTAACCATAATTTCGTGACTGTAAATCACGACAGGTGCCTACGTCTTTAGAACCCTGTAATTTAAGTCGGGAGGTGTCCCCCGCGACGTCCCTCTTTTTTTTCCCCTCGAGAAGCACGTTTACATAAAGACTCGGACCTGGACGGAATGAACATTTTTTTCTCGGAATGGAGCAGGCTCTGGTACTTTGCTTAATCGGGTAAAAGAACTTTGTTAGCCTAAATTACGCTTGGCTTCCGAAAGCATTGCACGATTTGGCCGTTGATGAATGATAAGAATAGAGTCTTTTAGGCACAAAAAAAGGACCAACTTTGATAATTAATTTTGAGAGTGTCGCTAAAGGAATGGGATTTCTTTTTACAGGGTTTATTTAACATATATTGAAGTATGAACAAAAATTGTTGGATCATAATTTTAGTACGAAATGGCGACGACGAAGGGAGTCTCCAAAATTGACTTTTTCAAAACGCCTTCGCGGGAGGGCGGAAAAACGAAAGTGTGAATTAAATAAAACAAGTTAAAAATTATTAAATAAAAAAGTCTACAGTGGTGTTACTCCCTAGAGATAAATTGAATTATCCGAAAATAAAACGCTAGCAGGTTCGAGAATCTTTTGTTCATTTCTCCGAGAGTCTGCAGGCAACCTACCTCGACGATAACTTAATCGCAAAGATCATACAGCGTCGGAATTCCAGAGTCTGTTTAGGGCCAATGAAAATCGCCGAGACCCCGGGATAGCAATTAAACGAAATTCGCGCGGTCGTGTCCTCCCTTTACTGCCTATTCCCCGTGTTAAATGCATCCTAAAACGATCCTCGTTGATGATAAAATCCCTGGTGCATGGCGATCAATGGCGTAAAGCGTCTATCCACGGCAGCCATGTTGGTTACGAGAGTAGCCGAATATGGAGCGGAGGAAGCACGGTCGTTTCCGCGTCTGTAAAAACTGGCGATCCTTGTGGACTCAATCGTGGCCCCGGCGGGAATTGTTCTTCTAGACTGAATTTCACATACAAAGTTTCTCTGACGTCCGCGACTGAACCGCTTTTGTGAATTTAAGTACGAACGCGTGGACCCCTGAGGACGGAAATATTCGTTACGAGCGACGTGTTCGGCCTGTCGCGTACTCCAATTGACCGAGGGATTGAAGAAATCCATCGACAGTCGGACAAGTCCGTGGCTTCCTCTGGACGTTAAATATATAAGGGTTTGTTGTAGGATAATATGCATTTCCGTCACTGACAGCGGGAACGACTCTTATTATTGGCAATTGGATAAAGTGTCGACGCGGGTAGCTTGACGAGACATCGTCTAGACGCGACTGACATCTTCAATTTCGCCAGGCTCTTTCGCCGCGTCGTTTAAGGATGATACGATCCTACGTGACGTGACGTTGCTCCACCTCCGATATGTTTATTTCGACGGGCATTACGGGCTTGTACTCGCGAGCAGACCTTGTCAGGTTCATGAAAGGAGCAAGATCGATACGGACGATCGCGCCAGTGAACTCGAACGTATTAATGCGCTTTTGAGCTTGCAGCCTCCCTTTTCGTGCTCGGTGATGCGTTGAGAGGTTGATTCTTAAAAGTTATCTTCCTTTATAGTTGATTAGCTATGTGTTTTGTATTTAACATGTTGACAAAATTATCCTTAATTTTAATTTGACTGTAATCTATTATTCTTATTTCTGTCAATATATACTATGTTCACCTATAAACCTAAAAATTAATATATATATATCGGCCATATTGGGTTCACCGTTTTGAATTTTGCAATTCTGATATCAGATTCCTAATTTGCGGCCTAAATAACTCACAAATATCAAGTTTCATGAAAATCTAATAATTTTTTAATGCACTTGTCGGCCATATCGAATCCGTCACTTCGAATTTTGAAATTCTTATATTAGATTCGCAATTTTCGACCTAAATAAATATATAAATATAAAAATATATAAATATAATAAATATAATAAATATAATAAAATATATAAATATATATAAATAAATTTAAACATTCCTGTTTAAATTTATTTATATATATATAAGTAAATTTAAACAGGAATGTTTGTAACGGAAGTAGCCATTAACGGAGGACCAGAGAACGGAGAGAGATTTTTCATTTCGATCCGTGACGAGTCGTGTCAAGAGTTGGACATCCTTTTTCGTATTCCACCCCTTTTCCGGCTTTCAATCCGACCCGGGATCGACTCTTTGACGCGTAAGGATGATCTCAATTAAACGGGTTTATACGAATCAACGGGGGGCCTTAACCGGTGCGCGATGGGACAACGGCATATCTGAATAAGAAATCAGGATTCGAAAGAAGGGTGATCGTTTGACGGACTCGTGAGAAAGGACATGTGTCCAGAGGACTTATGAATATTCCCGGTTCCTTTGGGGTGTGAATGCCCATGTGTCACAATCGTTTCAGCCACCTGAGTTCGTCGGAACGTCTTCGAGGGGTTGCTCGTTACGTAAAACGCATTCGCATCGTTCTGAGAGGTACAAAGATGCAGGCTTGCGCGATCAGGTGTTTGTCAATGTCCAAGAATTAACGTGAATCGAAGGGTGTCGAATCTTGATCAAAACTTGTGCGTGTTACTCGCCTGGGGGAGGAGATTGCTTCGTCGTGTGTTCAGTAATTAGTATAACAAGTACATAAATATTGGTACACGTACCTACGTTACATAAAAGTATTCTTATTCTTTCATCCATCGAATCGTCGGCGTCGACTCGAAGAAGGATCTTCGAAGAAGGATCGTACGCGAGGGATAAGGTTAGAAAGAATTCATTCAGCTGGTAGCGTGCAAACGTGGTATTGATTGCGTACGTTGGTCGCGGGTTGGCTGCTGGCAAAAAGCAGAGTTTCGAATTCTCGTGACCGTTGTTACCGGCTATCGTTCGAGGACACGGTAGATGGGTTGGAAAAGGAGCGGCGTGGCTTGAATTGATGAGCAAAAACCAACGAAATCATGAGCGATTGCTCGGGCTTGAGCAGCAGCACGCATCTCGGCGCTTCTCTCGCCGCTGTTGGCTGCAAAGCAATTTTTTCTCGGTGTCGTCGACGCCGCCAGTCGTTAGCTACTTTTTCCTAACTAATCTCGAACGGGTATCCTCCGCTAGTGTTCGTGCGGCTGTATTATAATGAGGTGTGGATTGTAAATGAAGCTTAATGACGCCGACGCCGCGAGATCATTTTTCAGCGTTTCGCCATAAAGGGAGGGAAGGTGTCCTCAACCAAATGAGCTCGCTTCGCTGTCGCGATTAATACACGGGATGGGTTTATTTATTTAATATTCGGTCCCGGAGCGCCTCGTAAATGCGACCGTGACACATTTTTCAGCCGCGGCTCGATTCCGACGTTTTTAACGACGCTTTAAATTTTTTGTTTGTCTATGTAATGCCCTCCGCGAGAGGACATTCCTCGGTTAACGAATTCGCATCCGTTATAAAAAGACGAAAAAAATCGTGAAAGAAGCGACGGTAAACAGCGCAGCCAGCTGGTTCAATTGAGGTTGAAATTATTTGAATACACGAATCATTTATCAAACGTGAAATTACCTGGACGAAAACTCGTTCTTCGAGTGGGGTAATCTTCCTCTACCGAGCACGTGACAATTCTCACACGTGTCCAGTACATAATGGAATACGGGAGATAGAGTTTCGACCCTTTCCACTTCGCGCTTTTGTTTGAGCATTTTACACTTTTTTGAGTTTGCTTCATTAATCTTACATTAACGTTCGAAGATTAATTTGAATACGAAAGGGTGCATCTTCGGCACATGTTCTTCTACTCGACTTTCTATTATATTATACAGAGTGTCCCAAAAATGTTGGAGGTCCTTGAAAGGGGTGGATCCGGGGGTGATTTGAAACAACATTTTCGCTAAGGAAAGATTGATACTTCAAAATTGAGACAAAATTATCTTACGTGAATTCTGGTAGATCGTCGCAATCTTTTCTTAGTTCGAGGGTTCACGGTGCGACGAGGATTAGAATACATATTACGAATTACGAATCGAGTTTGAACGTTCTACGTTGATGGGAGAAGCACCTCGAGGGTATATTTCACCCGATAATAGCGCGATCGCCAACCCCTGAGAGCTCGAATCCGTTACACTTGCTGGTGGTAACAAAAAGACACCACGTCCCCTCGTCGTCACTCGGTGCGCCACTTGGGGCGGAATGAAGTAGGGGAGCCTCGCTTCCGGACCAGTTTTCGGATCGCCTTGTTATGAAGTGTCGCCACTTAAGTATCGCATTTGTATACGAATTGCTCGCTTGCGGTTCTGGATCGAGCCTCTTCCCCTCCTCTTCCTATCTCTCAAGCTCGAAGTACATTATGTCGTCGTTTAGCTTGACATGCGAGAGGGGGAGAGATCGAGTCCCAAGGAATTACGTTTTTAACCAGAAACGGAAACGAAAGAAAGGGGAGGCCTGCAAAACAGATCGTTCCAATTTCTCAGAGATCCCATAACGGAGTCGCGAACGAAAACGAGGGATACTCGGCTGTAATCGTTAGCAATAATAATCGAGGTTCACCGCCGTATCCATCATGACAGTCGTTAAATTTGGCGGAACGTCTATAAATCGAGGGGGCAAAGTCGGAATGATCGCGTGTAGCGATGGGATCGAACGTTTCGTAAGTTCTCTTGATATTTCTTATATCTGGGATGCGTGAGTAGTGTCCGAGAACTTGTAGAATAGTTTATAAAATAGTCTGTTAGATTCGATATCTACCTTCACTGTTTACTGAAAGAATAACGTCTGTTTAAAAGCGCAAGTATCTGAATTTATAATAAAAGGTGTGTCACATCTCACAGGCAATTAATAGTAAAATAAATAATAGTCTGTTAGGTTCGATATCTACTTTCGAAGTTAACGACGAGGGAATAGTGAACTGTTAGGTTAACTGAAAGGTGTGTCACATCTCACAGGCAATTAATAGTAAAATAAATAAACAGTAAAAGAAATAATAGTCTGTTAGGTTCGATATCTACTTTCGAAGTTAACGACGAGGGAATAGTGAACTGTTGCGAAACATCGAGGGTTCCATTGTTCGATTTTCGGTTCAATTTTCAAGGAACTCGATTCCGTCGCTACTTATGCATGAAGCAAAATTTGTTCTTAGCTTCGATTCCGAGATCGAGCACCTGCCCGAATGATGATGTCCTCCCGAATTCGGTAATATCGGAGGACCCCGGGAAATATTTATTCGTCCGTCGGTTTGCTTTCTCGGCGAAAAGAGCCCGATACAGTTTTTGCTTCCCGCCGCGACTCGCTGCCAAGGAATCTATCGATTTACAATGAGCGGTTCGTCCGAGTCGCTGGAACCTGGTCCTCGTAAAAACTAGTATTGGATTAACGCGGACAGGGAGACTGTGAGTTTTTCGGCAAACGAGGCCGGTCACGAAGAAGAGATTGGAGTTTATGAAGACGTCTGAAACTTGCAGACACATGTCACGATGCTACGATTCCTGCTGTTTACTTTGAAAATTTTTCTTTCGTTCGGCACGCTTTCGTGTAATTCCGATACTGTTCGCGAAAATCAGCGAGAATTACGACGCACGATATGAAATAAAATATAAAATAAACAAGAAGCATCGAAGTTTATATAAAGTAGACTAGAAAAGGAGCAGAAAAGAGCGAAATATCTACGAGTTTCTCGATCATCCTATTACAAATAACGTTGCTTTTGACTTATTGACTTGGAAGGTTCTACCATCTCGTCGGCATTAAGGTCTTCATCACGAGCTCGTCAAATTTTTTCCGTATCAATACGGACAGGTTACGCTGTCCGAAGGTATAAGTGGGAAAATAAACAAAGCCATCTCGTTAGCCAGTTGGAAGCTTTTATCTTACCGAGGATGCACGGCGTTATACCGTGAAATGGAGTCTCGTAGATGAAAACGATGTTGGATTTCAGTCCTCTTCCATTCTCGGCTTCCCCCGAGGCTCCATCACGGCCGTGATAAGTGGCTGCCGTTTGCACCGTGGGCGCCAGAACTGTTCGTCTTCCTTTTTACCGAAACTTCA
The DNA here is from genome assembly GCF_026283585.1 of Hylaeus volcanicus. Lineage (NCBI taxonomy): Eukaryota > Metazoa > Arthropoda > Insecta > Hymenoptera > Colletidae > Hylaeus > Hylaeus volcanicus. The sequence continues at coordinate 2,974,640 of NC_071981.1, read as the reverse complement.
TTTGTACAAGTCATTAAGGACCTACCGGGGGTAGACGACGAGATCGAACGGCCCTCGGGAATCCTCTCGGAGTCATTTTGCTCCCTTTGACACTTGAGATTCAGAGGGGGCCCCCGTGGGAGGTGAACCGGCCATTTTTGATTTAGAATGGACGGAATCCTTCCATTCTATCCCGCCGAGATAGGGATGAAATAACACTTTTAGAAGTCGGGGAATGCGATCCGCTAAATTGCCCTCCGCAACTTTGCACGGGGTGTGAGGGAACTACAAGTCCAGGCTTTTTTTTCGTGTTTATACGGTGAACCACATTAAAGTCCATTTATAGAATGAAACAGGATTTTATTAGAAATTTATGGTATTCCTACAGAAATTTCGTTCATAATAATGTTGCTTTACTCCTAAGGTAATCCAACCACATTAAAACCCATTTATAGAACGGAACAGTATTTTATTACAAATTTGTGGTGTTCCTATAGAAATTTCGTTCACAACAACGTTGCTTTACTTCTAGGGTATTCCAACCACATTAAAACCCATTTATAGAACGAAACAGTATTTTATTAGAAATTTATGGTATTCCTACAGAAATTTCGTTCATAATAATGTTGCTTTACTTCTAAGGTATTCCAACCACATTAAAACCCATTTATAGAATGAAACAGGATTTTATTAGAAATTTATGGTATTCCTACAGAAATTTCGTTCATAATAATGTTGCTTTACTCCTAAGGTATTCCAACCACATTAAAACCCATTTATAGAACGAAACAGTATTTTATTAAAAATTTGTGGTGTTCCTATAGAAATTTCGTTCACAAC